>NC_059145.1:4246051-4526051 GCF_020740605.2 Lemur catta | reverse complement strand
GCACGTGTTAGATTGCTTGGTACGTGTTTGACTGGTACGTGTTTCAAGTCGGGTCTGGTGGGTAGCCGACGTCACCGCCGACACCGTGTGCGCGCTTGCTTCGGAAAACTTCCAGCGTGGCCCCTGGAGAGAAAAAGATCCCTGGGGCCCGAGGGCACAACCCACACGGGGCACAGTGGGGACAGTCCACCCTGCCCACGGCCACGCGGGCCTCCACAGGGGCCCCCCAGGAGGGGGAGTCCGGGGAGAGCACAGAGAGGATTGGGAAGCAGTCGCACCATGGAAGGGGCAGCCTGGCCCCCGAGAGTCACCGTCGCAACCACACGGAGGGGAGACTACTCGTGGGAGACCCCACATGGGGGTGAGCACCCACAGCGAGGACAGCACACCGATGGGTCTCACTTCCTCGGCCCTGGTCTTCGTCAAGCGCTGCTGCCGGGGTGCTGTAACACCCAGGGGCTCGGCCCACTCCCCCATGCCGCCCCCTCCTCTCAGGGAGAGGGAGGGCGGCGGAGACAACAGGGACCCCAAGCCACCTTCCCGCCGGGCCTTCCTAGCCGTCCCGGAGCCAGTTGCCACAAACCACCAGCGGTGGAAATGTCCCCGGCGGCGGCCAGCCGCCGGCCGGGGGCAGTCCCCCGCCAGCCCCACCCACCCACCTCCACACCCACCAGAGCCCCCCAACCTCCCCCAGGAAGGGGAGTAGGACAGGTGGAGTCGAGAGGAATGGGGGGCGGAAAAGATCCGCCGATCCGCCAGCACAGCCAAACCACGCCGTCGGCTTGAATCCTCCGGGCGGGCTGCACGGAACCCACCCGTTTACCTCTTAACGGTTTCACGCCCTCTTGAACTCCCCCTTCAAAGTTCTCTTCAACTTTCCCTTACGGTACTTGCTTACTATCGGTCTCGTGTCGGTAATTTACCCTTAGATGGCATTTACCACCTGCTTTGGGCTGCATTCTCAAGCAACCCGACTCCGGGAAGACCCAGGCCCAGTGCACCGGGGTCCACTACCGGCCTCACACTGTCCACAGGCTGGGCCTCAATCAGGACTTGGGCCCCCAACGAGAGGCACCGGGGAGTGGTTCTTCCCTACGACACATTTCCCACGCCCCACCGCAGGGCGGAGATTCGGCGCTGGGCTCTTCCCTGTTCACTCATCATTACTGATGGAATCCTGGTTAGTTTCTTTTCTTCCGCTGACTAATACGCTTAAATTCAGAGGGTCGCCACATCTGATCTGAGGTCGCGCCTCGGAGGAAGGCACACACGCGTGGCAGGGAACGACAGCACGTCCTGATGCATGCACGGACGCTCGGCAAGGGGAGAGGCGGGAGGCGAACCACAGACGCTCGACAGAGCGGAGCGGTGGGGGCGCCACGGTCGACCACCGACCCCCAGCCATACATACGACAGCATCTCCCCAGGCCGTGCACTACGACCAGCCCCCGGCGGCCGAGGCGCATCACAAGGGCGGGTGCGGGAAGGAGAGCGCGTCGGAGGCCACGGGGAGAACGGGACGGAGCACGGGCCGGCGGGCGCGGACCGGGGCTGGCGGGGAGGACACCCGTGCCTCAACCACAACACCCCTCCGCCCGACCTCAAGGGGCACACACCGCGACATGCAAGGGAGGGGATCATGGAGGGAGGGGAGACCCTAAGAGACCAGAAGCCCCCCTCCACAAACCAACGGGCCACCACTTCCCTCTTCCCAGGCGCCTCGGCGGCCCCTCAGTCAGGAGACGACCAGGCCAAGACACAGCATCGGCCCCCATCCTCAGGCCTGCACCCAGGCTCGGGACACGCAGCGCAGCGGTGGGGTGCAGCAACCACGGGGGCAGCCACGCAACGGCCGATTATGCCGCAGCGTCCTGCGGGTCGCCACCAGGGCACGCATCCCCGGGGCATGGCCCTGAATGGGTAACAGCAGGGACGTGGACCCAGCCCCCACGTCCGCACAGGGCACGTTCAGTCGACGACGCCATGGGGGAAGAGGGGAAGAGGGGGCAGCGGGGGTGGGAGCCAGGCCAGACCGCTGGGCCACCACGGCATCGGGAGGGGATGGACGGCAACCCAGACAGGACACCCTATGCACACACAGAGCCCCCCTCATCCCCAAACCTCCAGCGCCTACAGACGAGACCCACCGATGGGTGCGGGCCCTCCCAGGTGAACCCCCCAGAAGGGGGAAGGCCCGGCTGTGCATGGTGCAAGGCGCGAAGCAGCTACGAGAGGATGGCACGTGGCGGCCGCAGGAGAAAGCCCTCCCGGCCTCTTCTCCCTCGTTACGGGCGGCGGCCCGACCGCACCACGCCCCCACCCACACGCGCCAAAGACGGGCCTACGTGAGGGGACCGAACGGAAGAGGAGGGGCACACCACCAAGGTCTGCACTTAGGGGGATGGAGGGCACCCTCAGCGGGGCCCTGCAAGAGAAACACCCAACCATGCGACCCCACGGAGGCCCAGATGCACAGCGCGGGGGGAGGCGATTGATCATCAAGTGACGCCAAGACAGGCGTAGCCCCGCGAGGAACCCGGGGCCACAAGTGCGTTCAAAGTGTCCATGAGTCCTGCAATTCACATTAATTCTCGCAGCTAGCTGCGTTCTTCATTGATGCCACGAGCCGAGTGATCCAACGTTGACTCGTATGAGGTTTGATGGGCAAGGGCCTCTGCGTAGGGAGGCCCTCCATGGTACACTTTCCCCACACCGAGGGGGAGGGAATTGCCTCAGGCCGAGCCAGTCAAGACCACAGGACCAGACTAGGAAACGTCAGTTTTCGCAAGGGGCGCCCGGCGCGTGGCACGGAAGCCCTACAGGCGCCCGGGGGGTTCCCACCCCCACAGAACAGAACTCTGGTGCGGCACACGGCAACAGGCGGCGACGACAAACGCCGGGGTCAAGCTCCCTCTTCCACAACGGCCGCTGACGACCTGCGGCACGTGCGCAACACCACCGGCCCGGGGGCGGAGTCCGGGTGACCTCGGAGGAGGAGGACGACAGAGGGTCTTGCCGGGGCAAGGCCAGGCCTTCAGGACCTCCACCCCCCAGCCTCCACCCAAAACACCGTGCCCACCACCCCCGACCCACAGGACGGACAGGCAACCCCCAGGGGTCTTTAAACCTCTGCGCCGGAATGCGCTAAGTACATGCGGAATGCGCTAGGTACATGGATGGGGGGCGGACGGGGAGGGAAGACGGCGGCGCCTACCCTCCACCACCAACAGCGGGACACCACCACCACCGCCACCACACCGGTTCCAGGGACAGCTGCACGCGGGGGGGGCCACGGGGCCCGCCGCCCATAACGGGCCAAACGACTCCACCCCAACCACCACACGAACGGACCACGCAGACGACCAGCGTGGGGGCGGGAAGGGCAGAACGTCACGGGCAGGCGGCGGGTGGCGGCAGCACCGGGAGATGGCGGGACGTGCCAGGGCCCCTCCCAGTGGCCTGGAGCCCCCAACCCCTCCGGAACTCCGGCAAAACACCACACGAATGGGACCCGCCGGCAAAACACCACACGAATGGGACCCGTCGGGCACTCACCGCACATCCCGAGACGCACAGCGGGCAGGCCGCAGCGCTGGGTGGGCGCGGACGGTTCCCGAAGTGGTGCGTGTGGATGGCGGGGGACGGCAAGGTGGCGAGATCACGGGTGCAGGCGCGCTCCCCCGAGCCTCGAGAAACGCCCTAGCGGGAGTGCGGGGCCGGGCTCAGCACCGGCCCCTGCACCCGTGAGGAAACGCACACCCAACCGGCCGCCGGTCGATCGCTCCCTTGGCAACAGGTCCCGCGGGGCTCTCAATGATCCTTCCGCAGGTTCACCTACGGAAACCTTGTTACGACTTTTACCTCAAGTTCGACTGTCTTCCCAGCACTCCACCAGGGCCGTGGGACGACCCCAGCGGGATGATCCGTGGGCCTCACACTAAACCATCCAATCGGTAGTAGCGACGGGCGGCGTGTACAAAGGGCAGGGACTTAAGCTTATGACATGCATTTACTGGGAATTCCTCATTCATGGGGAATAATTGCAATCCCCAATCCCCATCACGAATGGGGTTCAACGGTTTACCCGCGCCTGCCAGCATAGGGTAGGCACGCGCTGAGCCAGTGTAGCGCGCGTGCAGCCCCGGACACCTAAAGGCATCACAGACCTGTTATTGCTCATTCTCGGGTGGCTGAAAGCCACTTGTCCCTCTAAGTTGGGGAACACCGACCGCTCCAGGGTCGTGTAAGTAGTTAGCATGCCAGAGTCTCATTCGTTATCAGAATTAAGACAAATTGCTCCATCAACTAAGAACGGCCATGCACCACCACCCACAGAATCGAGAAAGCTGTCAAACCTGCCCCTGTCCGGACCGGGTGAGGTTTCCCATGTTGAGTTAGATTAAGCCACAGGCTCCACTCCTGGTGGTGCCCTTCCGTCAATTCTTGTTCCAGCTTTGCAACCATACGCCCCCCCCAGAACCCAGACTTTGGTTTCATGGAAGCTGCCGGGCGTGTCATGGGAATAACACCCCCGCATCACCAGTCAGCATCGTTTAGCGTCAGAACTACGAAGGTATCTGATCTTGGAACCTCTGACTTTCGTTCTTGATTAATGAAAACATTCTTGGCAAATACTTTCGCTCTGGTCCGTCTTGTGCCGGTGCAAGAATTTCACCTCTATCGGCACAATACGAATGCCCCCAGCCATCCCTCTTCACCATTACCTCACAGTCCCAAAAACCAACAAAATAGAACTACAGTCCTATTCCATTATTCCTAGCTGCGGTATCCAGGCATCTCGGGACTGCTTTGAACACTAATTTTTTCAAAGTAAACGCTTCAGGCCCCACGGGACACTCAGCTAAGAGCATCACGGGGGCAACGAGAGGCAAGGGGCAGTGACGGGCAGTGACAGGCAATGGCTCGCCTCCTGGCGGACCGCCGGCCTGCTCCCAAGATACAACTACGAGCTTTTAAACTGCAGCAACTTTAACATACGCTATTGGAGCTGGAATTACCGCGGCTGCTGGGCACCACACTTGCTCTCCAATGGATCCTCGTTAAAGGATTTCAAGTGGACTCATTCCAATTACAGGGCCTCGAAAGAGTCCTGGTATTACTTTTCATCACTACCTCCCTGGGTCGTGTGTGGGCAATTTGTGCAACTTCTGGCTTCCTTGGATGTGGTAGCCATTTCTCAGGCTCCCTCTCCAGAATTGAACCGATTCCCCGTCACTCGTGGTCACAATGGTAGGTACGGCGACTACCATCAAAAGTTGATAGGGCAGACGTTTGAGTGGGTCATCGCCACCACGGGGTCCGTGCGATCAGCACGTTATCTAGACTCAAAGACACCGGCGCCCGCCCCCAGCCGGGCCCAGGGAGGAGCTCACCGGGTAGGTTTTGATCTGATAAATGCACGCACACCCCCACGAAGGGGCATCGGCATGTATTAGCTCTAGAATTACCAGTTATCCAAGTAGGAGAGGAGCAAGTGACCAAAGGAACCATAAATGATTTAATGAGCCATTCACAGTTACTGTACCAGCCGTGTGTACTTAGACACGCATAGTTTAATTTTTGAGACAAGCATATGCTACTGACAATATCAACCAAGTAGGAGAGCGCAGTGAGCCGAGAAGCACACCCCACCACCAGGGATGGGGAATGTTCTTGCCAGTGTCTTTGGGGGGCCAGGCATTACCAGAGCAAGGAGGGCGGGGACATAGGGAGCAGAGCAGAGCAGGACAGGGGGCATGCAGAGACAGACCCTGCCCTGACATCCCAGCCTTCCCCACCATGGCAGACCACCCGAGCACCCACAAGCCCAGCAGCGATGGAAGCAAGGGCACCTCACATGCACACGTGTGGCCAACATGGAGCAACAGAGGCAGGGCATCAGCCCCGGAGGTGACACGGACCCACCGCGGGAGGTCAGGCATGCAGGCACATAGAGAAGGCCCATTGGGCCCACACCCCACACAGCCCCAGCCAGCATTGCAACCGTAGGCACCCCACACCCATCCAACTGGGAACAAGGCTTGGGCCAGCCAAAGCCCGTCCGGGTCCCAGCATGGGCGTCTGGGCACAGTGGGTAATGGCACGACAGATGGCCAGGGGAGAGAGCCCCACACACCCCGCCATTGCAGGCAAGCGGCGGCAGACCACAGGGGGCCGCTACAAACACGTGGGAGCAATGCAATACCAGGACACGGACAACCCCTGGATAGGAAAGCTACACGGGGGAGGACGAGATGGCTCAAGGCAGCAGCGACCAGGGGGCCATCGGGCACAGCATAAGGCACCAACGGGGAAAGGCACCAACGGGGAAAGGCACCACCAGGTGCCAGGACAGCCGAGTGGGGAAGTGGCCAAGCCTCAGACGACAATCCACCAGCCAGGACACGCACGGGATCTCACCGCCAGTGGCCTACACACAAGGGCTGTCCCGCAGCACCTGGAACAATTGGCTGCACCTCCGGTGAGCCCCCAACCACACACGCACCTCAGAGGCCCCAGAAACGACCGCCATTTGCAGTCGCATGCATCTCCAGATAAACACTTCTTACACGCATATGCGATCCACCAACCCCACGACGCCATACAGCCTGCCACACACAGGCCCAACAACAGTTCAAAACAGGGCACAGTGCAGGGGGACGCCGTCCACAGCCTTGGCGGCCAGAGCAACACCCCCCTCACGGTGAGGTCAGGTTTGGGCAGCGCAGTCGGGCGACCGCTCACCGAGGGGTGGGTCGCAGCGGTGACAGGAAAAGACAGAGCACACCCTTGTACAGGATGAGACCTCACCAGGGTGAGGCACAGGAAAACGAGGGAGGCGAGACCTCCGCCACGACCCGAGCCACTCACTAAAGGCCACGGGATCCCACCGCCCCAAACTCAAGAGCAGTCCCACAACGTGCCCATGACACCAGCCAGCCAAAAGCCTTCGTCACCCCTCGACTCTCCCACAGAGCCACACCCTCACCACCGGGGCATGCCAGAGCACCCTCACCCTTCACTCTTCAGCCCCTAACACCACTGCACCTAACCCCACTCTTGCCCATTCACAAAGCGGTCTCGCTCTGGGAAGCACCGTGCCCCCGCCGAATGACCCCACCCATTGGCCAGGCAGTTCCCCCCAAGGCACAGCCCAAAGGCACCAACCCAGGAGCACTCATCCATCCACAGCCTGACACAAGACAGGGTGGAGGACCACATGCTCAGAGAGGGACGTTAGACGGGCTCTCCACCTCCTCCCCCAGCACACACCAGGGCGACCCACAGGTGGGGCACACAGTACACACACGCGGGTGCCCTTCATGGCTGGAACACCGGCCCGGCCCAGCGTGACCCTCCCCCAGACACGAACCATATTAGGCAAGCTGACACTCTACCCTCACCCCGGGGGCCAGCATACCACTCACCCCCAAAGCAGGGGAGGAGGGAACTCTACCCATGCACAACTGGCAGCCGCAGCGCCTGACGACACATGGAAGCAGCAGGCTGGGGGATCCGACCAACCCCCAGAAGAGGCCACGTCTCCGAGGCTGACTAGAGAAGACACTTTCCAGCTGAAAGTGAATGGCCCCGGACACCCAGTCACCCCCGTCAGGGCCCCAGGCGGAAGTGTTACGGCACAGCACGGGGGGTGTGGAGACTCCAGCAGTATGGGGTAAAAACCACACAGTTGGCAACTCCTGAGCGTTCACAATCTGGGGTCCCTCATCCAAAAAGCAGCTCACTTCCACAGAAACACTCTCCCATCGGTATAGGAGAGGGGTCCGGTCACCAACGCAGAACAGCCCACCATAATATGGCCAGCCCAGCCACAACCCGATCGCCCACACGACCCTACAAGCAAACCCCTCTTACACAGGGCAGGGAAGAACACAAGCCACGACCTCATCCCTGGAAGTTCACCACACACACGTCGTGGGGATGCTGAGACAACACCACCCTGCCCATCCACACAGCACAGGGGGGATGCCTCTCAGCTTAACCACTTCGACCCCCCACCACCCCAAACAAACCGCTTGAGGGTGTACCCAATGTAGCAGACGCTGCAGCGACCACCAGAGGAGGACACCAGGAATGAGGACCACCACCACCCAGTTTGGGGCATCTTGGGGTACAACCTGGTGCACCCCACCAGCACAGCAAAAACGTCACAAACACACAAAAACCACACGCCAAAAGGGGCATGCGACCGGGCAGGCGGGACGGCACGCTCATTCATAGCGGAGAGGGGTGACCCCGGCCAGACAACAGCCACAAAGGGTGAGTGAGGGCTTCCCGCTGTGCCAACAGGACCCACAACCCCCACAAACACCAAGAGGCCGCGTGAAGGGCGAGCGAGGTCGGGCCAGACAGTCTTGCACCCGCGCCTGCAACCCTCACCCACAACAGCTTAAGAAAAAGTGAGGTGCCCATGGGAAGAACGAGAGTAGCCTGCCTTCACCACGAATAGGCCGTGCCTCATCTGACACGTGGTCTTAAGGCCTGGGAGAGCACGATGTCACCACATCGATCAAGCACTGAAAAACGTGCAGAGTCAGGAAAACCAGCCAGGCCAGCGAGAACAGGGATCAGAAGAGCCCGCTTCAGCCTCACCAGCCCCCATCTGCAGAGGAGAGTGGCAGACAACCCAGACACGAGGACCGCCTGACACGCAACGGCACAGAGCCAGCGGGATAGGGGGAGAATGGCCGCAAACACCACCCCCAGGTGCCGTCCCTCAAGGGGTCAGAGGCCAACCCAAGAGGCGAGCACCCCCGTCGGACACTCCAACGCCCTAGAGCCAGCACGCAGGCCCAGGCGGTCAAGCTCAAAGGGAACAGGGGCAAGGCGCTGGATCGCCAGGAACCCGGAACCCTGTCGGCGTGCGGAGGCCCAACTCCTCCGGCGACCATCACCGGAGGACAGCGTTTCAGCACTAGCCTGGTGGCGGAAGATGACGATATGAGGTGATCAAAAACACAGTGCAGGGAGACGGGGACCGACCCACTTGACCACGCCGGCCCCCACGACATTCGACACGGCCATCTGTCTCCAGCAAGTCCCCAGTGGCAACAGACAAGGAGCACTGAGGGACATCTGGTCGACCCCAAGGACCCCCGTGGCGTAGAAGGTCAGAGAGCCGCTCGCTGGCCACGCGTGCCACCCGGTCCCCGGCCCCCGGCCCCCGGCCCCCGGCCCCCGGCCCAAGGCCCAAGGCCCAAGGCCCAAGGCACGGGGACCTGTGGAGGAGAAAACATCGGGACGGGACCGCTGCGGCCGGACAGGGGTCGCCCTCGCCGGTCACCAGCGCCGCCCAGGGCCCGGTCCGTGCCCCCAGAGTAGGACTCGGAAGAACCCACGGACGACTGGGATCCCCCGAGGGACCCAGCCACCCGTGCCACTCAGAGCTGTCCCTGCCTCCTGAGCGGGACACAGGGAAAATGGGTAGGAAAGGCGAGGCCGAGGGAGAGGGACACGCATGCACGGGACGTCGGCCGTTCGCCAGACACCCTCCTCTCCCGTCCACGTGTGCCGTCTCCTTCCTGTCCCCGCGGGGTGGGTCGGGTCTCCGAAGCGGCCACAGCGTGCTGGTCGACCTGCCCGGGCAGCCCCACAAGCCGCCTGGCTGGCTGAGCCTGGAAGCGCAGCGACAACGTCCTCCCACAACAGCCCTGCAGGCCCAAGCTCCGCCTCACAGACGTCCCAGCCGGCGTCCCGGCAGGAACCAGATGGCCCTGTGAAGGCTACTTGCTTCCCGGAACTCAGCCTCGCTCACATCGGGGACTGTCCCCTGCTTTGCCTGCTGCACGGAAAATTCAGAGGACAAGAGGCTTGTAGAAAAGCGGCCGCCAGGTGGAGCCCGACCACAACCGGCACCAGCCACCAGAGGTCTGCTGCAAAACACGGGGCAACCCTCTGGAGCCCATCATTTCAGAGTCCAGAAGGTCCCCCGAAGGCATCAAACACAGTCCCCCTACTCCCCACGGAAGCCATCGACAAAGGACGGGTCAGTCTAGGGCCACACCACTCTGAAAGCGCCCGATCTCGCCTGATCTGGGAAGCTAAGCAGGCCCCAGCCCGGCTAGCACTTGGATCAAAGACAGGATGGGTCGACCCGACCACCGACATCGTCCACCAAACCCGTCTCTGCACAGACCACAACATAGCCGAGAGACAGACAGGCAGAAACAGAAAGAGGGAAAGAGACAAGAGACAGAGAAACGGAGAGAGAAAGTCAGAAAGAATAAAACAGTAAATAAGAAAAGACAGGGAGGGGGGAGAGGAAAATTAAGGAAGGAGATAGGAAACACAGAAAGACAGAAGGAAAGAAGAAGGAAAGAAAAGACAGGCAGAAAGAAAGAGAATGAGAAGGAAGGAAGGAAGGAAGGAAGGAAGGAAGGAAGGAAGGAAGGAAGGAAGGAAGGAAGGAGGGAGGGAGGGAGAAAGAAAGAAAGAAAGAAAGAAAGAAAGAAAGAAAGAAAGAAAGAAAGAAAGAAAGAAAGAAAAGAAAGAAAGAAAGAAAAGGAAAAGAAAGGAAATTAAGAGAGAAAAAGAAAGAAGAATATGGAAAGATGGAAAGAAAAAAATAGAAGGAAGGAGAGAGAAAGCAGAGAAAGACACAAAAAGAAGGAAGGAGAGAGAAAGGAGAGAATGAGAAAGAAGGAAGGCAGGAAAGCAGAAAAGGGGAAGAAAGATGGAAAAAAGAGAGATAGACAGGATAACAGGAGGAAGGAAGAAAGGAAAGAAAAATGGAAAGAAATAGGAAGGAAGGAAGGAAGGAAGGAAGGAAGGAAGGAAGGAAGGAAGGAAGGGAGACTCGGCCGGGCCCGGTGGCTTACGCCTGTAATCCTAGCACTCTGGGAGGCCGAGGCGGGCGGATTGTTTGAGCTCAGGAGTTCGTGACCAGCCTGAGCAAGAGCGAGACCCCATCTCTACTAAAAATAGAAAAAAAGTTATATGGACAGCTAAACACACACACACACATATATACATGTATATATATGTACATACATATATATACATGTATGTATATACATAAATATGTATATACACATACATGTGTATATAAAGTTAGCCGGGCATGGTGGCACATGCCTGTAGTCCCAGCTACTCGGGAGGCTGAGGCAGGAGGATCCCTTGAGCCCAGGAGTTTGAGGTTGCTGTGAGCTAGGCTGACGCCACGGCACTCACTCTAGCCCGGGCAACAGACTGAGACTCTGTCTCAAAAAAAAAAAAGACAGAAAAACTGAAAGAAGGAAACAAAAGAGAAATAAAAAAAAGGCACAAGGAGGAAGAGAAAGAAAGAAGGGGGCAGAGAGAGACGATAGGATAAGAAAACCTTTCTGTGGTGGAATCGTAAAACCCCTTCCTGTCTTAGGATCCTGAAACCCAGGGTGGAACTATGATACGCTTCACATTCTTAGAATATGCTGGCTGGTGAAACGAAGAAAGAAGTCAAGGACAAAGAGAACACATTCACGGGGCCTGGCCAGGGGCCAGGGTGGGGCGGCCCCAGGCTGTTGCCAGAGCCATCTCTGTGGCAGGAGGTCGCAACACGCTACCGCATTTTTCCATAACATTCGCCCGCCCGCCGCTAGGTGACCCCCATCATCCACCGATCCAAGTGTCAGCCTGGAAGGGACGGGCTCCTTGGTGGGGGAGGGAGCGTGGGAGTGGGAGTGGGTACACACTGGGTCGCAGGCCTCCTCCCGGCCCCTCTCGGACCACGTCTCTCAGCCCCCGGGCACCCTCCCCACAACTAGTCCACCAGAGAGCCCCCGGGGGGCGGAGGGGGGGGGGTCCACGACAGGGAGAGAGGACAGGGCCCCGTCGGCCTGTGCTAGATGCCACGGGTGGAGGCAGGACCTGCTGAAGACACATGAACAGTACAGAGAGGTTCAGAGCGGGGCCTAGGCGCAACCACTCACGACGATCTCACAATTGGAATATCTGTCACGGCGGACCGAAGTGCATGAAGTGGGCGTTCCCGGAAACGGCACGCGTGCGTGCGTGGATGTGTGTGTGTGTGTGTGTGTGTGTGTGTGTGAGAGAGAGAGAGAGAGAGAGAGAGAGAGAGAGAGAGAGAGAGAGAGAGAGAGAGACAGTGAGAGAGAGAAAGAGAGAGATGGGAGAAGACGGTCGGTACATTCACTCACTCCTGTACCCAGGCCAGTCGTATCTCCCAAAGGACAGAAGTCCGTAAAACACCCACATCTAAAGAGTGTTTACACAGAGCTAACCCTAGGTCGAATCCGTCAGGAGTCGAGTGCGGTGAATCCTATGGTCCCAAAGTGGGACTCCAGTCCCAGCCCCATAGCAAACAGGGGTCATTTCTCAGAAAACACACGCACACAGAATCGGGTAACGTTCATACAATTTTATACCACAGTAGTGACTTCCTTCCCCCCCCCCCCCCCCCGGGGTTCTTATGATCTGTCTCGCTACGTAGTACTGTTTTTTTTTTCCTGAGCTTTATTTTATCTTATTTTATTGTATTGTAATTTCGTTTGAGATGATGGGTTTCACTGTTTTTGTGCACAATAAGAGATGACACTTCAAAATGATGGGTTTTTTTGGATTTTCAGACAGCTCATGAGGCACCCACTTATTGAGTTTTTTCACCTTTCCAATTTGTTTCAAATGCCAAATGACCACAGAATGAATGCTCACCATTGAGTTCTTCAGCAACTTCTCCTGTATTCGTTAGAGGATCAGCTTCGATGATTGCTCTCAATTGGTTGTTGTCAACTTCTGATGGTTGGCCACTGTGCTCCTCTTCTTCAGGGCTCTCCTCTCCTTGAAAAACTTCTTAAACCACCACTGCACTGTACATTCTTTAGCAGTTACTGGGCCAAATGCGTTGTTGATGTTGCAAGTTGTCTCCACTGCTTTACGACCCATTGTGAACTTGAATAAGAAAGTCATTTGAATTCTCTTTTTGTATAACATCATTTCCATTGTCTAAAATAAATATAAAATAAACAGCAAATACTAACTCCCTAGCAAAAAAACATAAAGTGAGAAATGCAGATTAAAATAATGTATAACATAACCACATTTATTTAAGAATGTATTCCAGTATCAAACGGCAAATGTTAGCAATGCTAAAACCACAATTACTTTTGCACCAAGATATCACAAATTAAAGTAATAATAAATATCTTTTTTGACAAAAACTGAAAATATTGATAATATCTAGTGATGGTGAAGAAATGGGGAAGTGGATATTTACATATTCTTGCTTGTAGTATACTTGGAACAAATTATTTGAGAAGTAATTTAGTAATACTTGCTATAATTCAAAACAAGCACATCATTTGCAGCAGCATTTCAACTTCTAGCAATGTAGGTTATGAAAATAAAAGCCTAAGTGTGTAAGGGTATATATGTGCAGATGGATTTTTGTATTATAAGCAATATTGAAAAATTTGAAGCAATCTAAATATACATAAGGAAATGACTGAATAAACTACAATGCCACCATATAATTGAATATTATGCAACCAATATAAAAGACAAACCTACATATTGACTTGGTAGTGTAAAAACCAAATTTTAGCTCAGTAAGCACATGATGACTCCATTCTTGGAAACATAAAATTGTGTGGTTATTTATACATATAGATTTCTTGCATATACTCAAGAAAATGTCAGAAAGGAACTTAACATAGGTCACCTTTGCGAAGATGGAATTTGATGAGTGGGTGATAGAACAAATGTTCACTTAACAACTCTAGATAATTGTTTTAAAGAAGTGGAATTACACATTATTTTTCATTTTTGTTGTTTTCTATCATTTTTCTGAAATAGAGAGCAAATAATGGCTGGATCAGGATCCTGGAGAGGAAGGAACCAAGGGTATAAGCGGAAGGACGCACTTCAAACACAATGAATACTTCACTCCGCAAGTGCAAGTGCGTGCAAAGAGGGAAGAATTGGTGGGGATGTAGATCTGCAGGGATGCAATAGGTAGGGTGGGAGAGCTAGGAGTGGAGACATCTTGCCTGATGACCCTGCTTTCTCAGGAAAAATGAGAAGGAAACCTGGGCTTGAGGAGAGTGGTGAAGGTTTGGAATCGTCAAAGATGAAAAGAGGAAAAGATGCTCACCAATGACACGTGAGGAAAAATGCACCTGAGAAGTTTTTCTTATCTAGGCCTAGCGGTGGCCCCTCACTGCAAGACACTAACAGCAAGACAGGCTAACGATGCAGTCTTGGTTTCTTGCCAGAAAGAGGAGAATGGATTTGGTGGACTGCCATCATTCTCTGCCACACTGTGACTACCTTAGATGTTTTCTGTAACAAAGATCACTTTTCCTACCCCCTCACGCATCCATATTCAATTTTACACTCACCCATCCTCAATTTGAAATTCCTTTTTAAATGTTATTATTTATTGTTTTAGTTGACAAAATTGCGTACATTTACGGTGTACAACATCATGTTTTACAATGTGTATATATTGTGGAATGGCTAAATCAAACTAACATATGCATTACCTCATATGCTTTTCTGTGGTGAGAACATGTAAAATCTACTGTCTTAACAATTCAACTTTTTTTAAAATGAAGACATCATACACTTATTGGAGCTAAAAATGACCTTTGAAATAAGCATTGTATCTATTAAGCAAAAATTACTCCTATGGAAGGTGATAGCATGATCTGTAACATAAACATATCGCAAATAATTGTATATGAAATGCATAAAAGAGCATGAGTGAATAATTTGAACTGATGAATTTTTTTAGTGCCAGGAGCTTCTCCAAATTCTAAAATTTGCACCATATTCACGATCTTCAAAACACTATCCAAGGATACACCATGTTTTTGGAAGGACTACACTGCCCTCTGCAGCTTCAGCATAAGTAATACCGTTTGTGGGGAAAAAACAGCAGCTGAAACATCAACAGGGAAGTGTGTGAGATTAACATGCCTCAGAAACTCACTTTTCCTTCTTGAACTGAATGAAAGAATTAAAATTTTAATAAAATTTATTAAATTTTATTTATTTTAATAAATAAAATGAAAATATTAAAATAAAGATCACATTTTAAGCAAAGTGTACTGCAGTATGTATAACAGGTACCTATTTATGTAAAAAGATACTATGAAATATAGAAAAAGATGCATATATGTGCCTATCTGTAGATTATTTTGAGGAGAACCCTTTAGGAAATGACACAGTTGCCTACAGGGAGGCAAACTGGCACCTTAGGGGTTAAATATGAGATTTATTTTTCACTGTGGATCTTATTGTAAAACTTGAACTTTTTGATCATACACATTCATTAATCTTTCAGGTAAGAAAAGAGTTAATCAGTAAAAACTTTATTAATAATTACCTACCAGAGAAGTTTTATGCATCCAAATGTTAAGCATCTCTTTCCAGAAATTACATAACTTCAGATAAGTTATGTAATCTTTGTGCCTGCCCTGACCACTCAATTTAAATTAAAGCATACCTTCCTTAACTCTAGATTACCTTATTAGCTACAGCCCAACATCTTCACAATATAGCCACAAAAAGGGTAGAGTATACTAACTCACATTTGGATAACAAAACAAATCTTGAATGAGTACACTCTATTTTATATCCTGTTTTTATCTATTAACTAATTTTTTTAAGTTGAGAGAAACTAATTTTATATGGTTAAAATATTAATTATGAAATAGTACACAATGAAAGGTAAATCTATTTCCAACTCAGTCCTTCTCACCAAAGGAAGCTAGATGTATTCCATGTATCTTTCCAGAAATTATGCCAATAAGTATTTATTGAGTGATGGAATAAGCAATATTTTAACTGAATGTTTATTCTGTGCCAAGCATCTTTCTAGGTGCAGTGGATAAGGAGTAAACAAAACTGTCACTGACCTCATAGAGTTGACACTCTAGTGAGAGGAGGCAGATAATATATATATAAATTAATACATACATACAATGTCTAAACCTATAAGTGGTATTTAAAAAGGAGAAGATCAAAGGAACAGAAGTAACAGACAAGGGAGTTGCTGTTTTATGCAGAGAAAGCTCTGAGAGGATGACATTTAACCAGATATTGGATTCCATGGGAAGGAGGAAACACGGGTATCGGGGCAAGTGCCTACCAGCCAGAAAGAACATCCAGCACAAAGGCCTTAAGAGGGAGTCTGTATAGGATTCAAGAAACTGCCAGGCCAGGTGCAGTGGCTCACACCTGTAATCCCAGAACTTTGGAAGCCTGACGTGGGAGGATCACTTTTGTGGCCAGGAGTTTGAGACTAGCCTGGGCACCACAGCAAGACCCCCATCTCTATTTTTAAAAATATACATATATTTCTAAAAGAAAATTTTAAAAAATTACAGCTGATTACTTTGTTAGAAACCATGCAAGCAAAAATGAGTGGAGTGAAATATTTAAAGTATTGAAAAAAAAACCCCACCAACCTAGAGTTATATATCTAGCAAAATTATTCTTCAAGAGAGAGGAGAAATCAAAAGGAAAAAAAAAACTGCCAAGAGGCCAGTGTGGCTGGTGTGTAAGGCCAGAGTGCTAATAAGGAACAAGATCATGTAAGGCTTGGGAGACAAATAAAAGATTTGGGTTTTATTCTTAGAGAATCAGAGGGTACAGGGGAGGCATTGGGGGTCTTCAGAGAGGAGTGGTATGACCCAAGTTACATTTTTTAAAGGCTCCCTCAAATTGCTAGGTTGAGAATAGACTGGCAGTGTGGGTGAGAAAAGGTAGAAACAGAGATGAGTTCAGTGTCAGATGATGGTATTTTGAATCAGGTGGCTAGCATAAGTTGTGACAAAGTCATATTCTGGAATATTCTCAAGGTAGCCCCACAGAATTTTCGGGTACATTGAATGCAGACTTTGAGAGAAAAGGAGAAGTTGAGCAGCATGACTGGATACCTGGAAGGATGATGCACTTGCCCTCAATTGAGATGCAGAAAACTGCTGAGCAAGCAGTTGGTGAGAAGGAGATTATGAATCAATGTTGGACATTTTAAGTTTAGAGTATCTATTAGATATCCAAGATGGGAGAAATTACACCATATGTTTGCTGCTGAGACTGGCTTCTGAGAGCAGGAGAAGATGCCAAGGCAGAACAGAGAGGAGTAAGGAGGGGAAAGGATCTAGTGTACACATGGAGAGATCTTCAGAGGGGATAACGGTTGTTCATCTAGATACAACCGGGAAGGCAGGTATGTGGGCACAGGCACAGGTAGGTGGATAGATAGGTTGACAGGAGCTACTGCAGAGTCTCTTCTGGAAGCTTCTGTTTTCATAGTGAAATAAAGAAATTCTTGTTTGAAGGAATTAATAAATCCCTTTTTACTCCCTTGCTTAAAACCCTCCCCAGGCTTCCTCTCACCATGAGAATAAGATCCAAATGTTTTATCACAGCCCACAAGTCCCCACAGGATCTCGCCCCGCCCACCTCTCTCCATTGCCCCAAATGCTCCAGCCACAGGGGCCTTCCTTCTGTGTCTCAGACACATGACAAACTCAGACAAGCATGGGTTCACCCTCTGTCTGGTACACCCTCTCTCTTACCCTCATCACATAAGTTTTACCTCAAAGTTCACCTCCCCAGGCCTTTCGTGACCTTCCCATCTAAAAGTCCCCTCCTCCCACCATGAATTATTTTACTCAGTTATTCTTTATTGTCTGCTTCTTCCCACAAGAATGTGTTTCCTAAGAAACTAGCACCCCTACTCCTGGCTCCCCCTCCCCCTCTCTCCTCTTTCCTGATTTGGCTTTCTTCTCAGTACTCATCAGAACCATATTTGGCACATAGCAGGAGCTCAGGCACTATTTCTTGATGAACAATTTTGACAATTTAAATGAAACAATGGATATAGAGCATATAGCAGAGAGCCTGGCATTTAGTAAATATTCAATAAATGTTACCTGCTATGGTGATGGCAACAAAGACAGCCAGGGCAAGAATCAGAAGCACAACTCTGAAAGGCTGATGCCTCCTCTGTACTCTTGAACCAATTCCCTTTTGTCTCATCAGAGGCTTTCATTGATCATGTCCCTTCTTCCTCTTGATAGCATCCTTCCCTTCAAGTAAATATTAATATGTGCAATATTAGCCCACCATTAAAAACAAAAACAGTTAAAACATACCTTCCTTAACTCTGGGTCTTATTAGATACAGCCAAGTGTCCTCATAGTTTAGCAATTAAAAAAAATATTCTATACTAGTTCACAACTGGTTAACCAAAACAAATCTTGAATAAGTAGACTCATTTTTATTTACCACTCTTATCTATTGACTGGTTTCTTTAAATTGAAAAAAACTACTTAATATTTGCATGGTTATGATATTAATAACTATAAAATAATATTCAATAAAAGATTTATTATCTAATTCAGTTGTCACTCTGCAAAAAACTGGCATATCTGTGTATCTTTCCAGAAATTAGATACGCAGATCCAGACATATAAATATCTTTTGAAAATACCAATATGCACACAATTCTGCACCTTAGGTTTTCCTTAGTTAATAGGTATCATGACTAGCTTTCTAAAGTACACATAAAGAGCTATATCATTACTTTTAATGGCTATGTAGTGTTCCATTGGGTATGAATGTAATGTCATCCATTTAAGTAGTCCCATATTTACTGCCATTTAATGTGTTTCCAGTCACTTGTTCTTGTAAAGAATGCTGGAATTAATAGTCTTGTATATGTGTATGTATATTCATGTATACATTTAATATAAACATACTTCTTCAAATATATCCATACATAAATTCTTTTTTTTTTTTTTTTTGAGACAGAGTCTTGCTTTGTCGCCCGGGCTAGACTGAGTGCCATGGCATCAGCCTAGCTCACAGCAAGCTCAAACTCCTGGGCTTAAGTGATCCTACTGCCTCAGCCTCCCAAGTAGCTGGGACTACAAGTATGCGCCACCATGCCTGACTAATTTTTTCTATATAGATTTTTAGCTGTCCAAATCATTTCTTTCTATTTTTGGTACAGACGGGGTCTCACTCTTGTTCAGGCTGGTCTCGAACTCCTGACCTCAAGCGATCCACCTGCCTCGGCCTCCCAGAGTGCTAGGATTACAGGCGTGAGCCACCGCGCCCGGCCCATACATAAATTCTTAAAAGCACAATTGCTGGCATAAAAAGCATATGTCTTCAATTTTTATCAATATTGACAACTTACTTTCTAAATATTAATAATTTTATTAAATCAGTAGATTTTTTGACTTCTCTGAATTATGAACAATCACTAAGTGCTTTGCTTCACATTATTGTTGAGGGAAAGTGGATAATTATTTATATTCCCTGTATCAAAGCAGAAAAGGACTGAAACCACTTTTAAAGAAAATGTTAGTACTTACTATGATACATACAGTTGTCCCCCCTTATCCAGGGTTTCACTTTCCACACTTTCAGTTACCTGTGGTCATCCATGATCCAAAAATATTAAATGGAAAATCCAGAAATAAACAACTCATAAGTCTTAAATTGCACACTGTTCTTTCTGTACTGAAATCTCTCACCACCCCACACAGTAGGTGAATCATCCTTTTGTCCAGTGCATCTCTGCTACACATGCTACCAGCCTATTAGGCACTTAGTAACCATCTCCATGATCAGATCAGATCCTCTGTTCTGGTTCCACGATGTTTCTGTTCAAGTAACTCTTATTTTACTTAATAGGCTTAATAGTAGAATGAAGTAAATACTACATAATAGTGGTCCCCAAACTCAAGAATAGTGATGCTGGCAATTCGATATGCCAATGAGAAACTGTAAAGTACTTCCTTTAGGTGAAAAAATGAAATTTCTAGACTTAATAAGGAAATAAAAAAATTACATGCTGAGGTTGCTAAGATCTACGTTAAGAGAAAGTCTTCCTCAGTAAAACTGTGATAAAGCAAAAAGAAATTCTTCTATAGCATATAGAGGGTTCAGTACTACCTGTGGTTTCCAGCATCCACTAGGGGGCTTGGAATTTATCCCCCTCGGATCGGGGAGAGGAAGGGGAAAATCCTGTGTTTAAGACAAAGGAAAACCAAGCACTATTTTGGGGAAAGAATTTCTGTATTTAGAATAGCTCAGTGTTGGAGATAAGTTCTTTGTGCCCCTGCAAAGGCTCCTTGCTTACCCAGTTTGCATCAGTTAGGTGGTAAGGAAGAAAGGATGAGGTCACTCATTGCTCACGCCGCAACTTGGAGCACCTATGGGTCTGCAGTGGTGACTGGCCTGCACGATCCTCCTAATGATCCTGAAATTCAGGATCTGTGACAGTTGGGCTCACTTAGAATTTCATTTAAACTTCTTATGTAGTTGTAATTCAAGTAATGTTTTTAAAGTTTTAACATGGATGTCCAAGTTTCAAGCTGGTGTACAAATCTTGGCACACAGCCAGACTGCTGTAAGCCTTGAGAAAGATATGAGAGTTTAACAGGGGTGTGCTTTCTTTTGAAACTGGACTTTTTTTTTTTTTTTTTTTTTTTTTTTTGAGACACAGTCTCACTCTGTTGCCCAGACTAGAGTGCCGTGGCGTCAGCCTAGCTCACAGCAACCTCAGACTCCTGCCTCAGGCTCCGAAATAGCTGGGACTACAAGCGTGCGCCACCGTGTCCGGCTAATTTTTTTTCTGTATATATTTTTAGATGTCCATATAATTTCTTTCTATTTTTAGTAGAGACGGGGGTCTCGCTCTTGCTCAGGCTGGTCTCGAACTCCTGATCTCGAGCGATCCACGCGCCTTGGCCTCCTAGGATTACAGGCGTGAGCCACCGCGCCAGGCCTTGAAACTGGACATTTTCTTTGATCTTTCAAGAATAAAGTAATTGTATTTGTTAAAAAAAAAAAAAAAAAAAAAGAATAGCTTTCTGTTTCAGCTAATGAAAGTATCAACACATTAAATGAACTTTTCCAGTCCTCAGTAGCTCTTTCCCCTAAGTCAGCCTCTTACAAACTCACAGCCTATGGAAACAAGAGTTAAAGACACAGAAAGAAAAAAACCTAAACTCAAAGAGTTTCTCAGGAGCACAACGAGCTTACCTTTCTAGACCGGCCAGTGAGTTTCAACTTTCGTCGTTTGGGGTTTTTTCTTTCTTTCCTTCTTTTTTAAACTGTTAGTGTGGTTTAAAAAAGAAAAAAATCGTAATTTTATTTTAGTGGAAAAGTACATGTCCCTGCCTTGTTTCTTCTACAGATTGCAAGCTCTTCAAGGGAAGGGGTGGAGGAGAGTGTTCAGGGGCTTTTAGCATAGCAGTGTCCGGCCATTACCGAGACGGCCGCTCTCTGTCAGGTCACCATCCCTCCCGTGCGACCCCCTCCCGCTCGCCGCCAGACTCCGCCAGCCGTGCGCCGCCTGCCTTCGCGCTCCCCGCACCGCGGCGCAGGTGGACTCGTCCGTGACGTCACGAGACAGCGACCCAATCAGAGGCGGCGTTTTGGACATTTTTCAACTTAAAGGCGGGTCGGCCCTTGAGCCCCGAGGCGCCGGCGGCGGAGGGTTTTGGCCACTTTCCCGGGGCCCGGCGTGAGGAAGACGGCGGAGGAAGGCCCCGCGGCGGTCTGCGTGCGAGTCCGGCGCTCAGCAGCAGGTGGGGGGCCCAGACCGCGGCGGGCGCACGGCTGCTGGCGGCGCGGGCCCGGGCGGGAGGGGCGGGTGCTCCGGCCTTTCCCAGGGCTGCTTTCCGGGGTTTGCTTGTCTGTGAAGTGACAGGGAAGGATCCGAGATCTGGACAGTAACTTCCAGCTGCGAGATTCACGTAAATCTAATGCGGGCTCGCTGACGTTGAAGACCTTCACCTGCTGTTTTTCCCACATCTGAACCTCCTTACCCCATTCCACCCCCCTAAAGAAGTCGTATGGGAGAGTGTAGTCATTTTAAGCTTAATTGGCTATCTCTAAACTCCCTGAGGGCAAGGACTAGTCTGTCGCATTGTGTTCAATAGGCACTCAAGACTGCATCCATTCATTCGTTCTACGAATACTTATGTATCCGCATGTGTATATTTTAGTACACCGTTACAGCACTGAACAGACGCTACCATCATTGCCCTGTGGATCTTCCATACTAGTGGAGAGAGACAGAACATAAAGTTAAAAATATAGAGTGTTAAGTGGTGATATGTAAGTAATAAATGCTATGGAGAAAAACCAGGAAGGGGAATGAATGAAGTCAGTTTGTTTCACGAGCCTCTGGTTCTCGACCCCAAAGGCTAACATTTTCTGTGTTTGAGAAATTTTTATTGAACACAACGTTTAATTACAGAGAAAATCAAGATCTGGGACTTCCCGTTTTTTAGGAGCTGCTTATCTAATACATTAGAAGACATCAACATAAAGAAGCCATCACAATAGGTTGTGACAAGTGTTATGATGGGCAGGTGGAGAATGTTTGCTAAAATGATTGGTCCATAAGAGAGATGATAGTTTGGGTGGGGTGGGCTCGTGTCAGGAGAGTCCTGACAAGTTTCACAAGTGAAAGATAAGTTACTTAATGGAAAGGAAGGTCAGAATATTTTAGGCCAAAAGAGGTTAAATCTGTCATTTTAAAAAGACCTTCAAGTAGAGCTTAAGGTTCATATAGAAATTTAGAGGACAATGAGGTTGGAGAATGAAATGACATGATCCAGGTCGCATGTGCTATGCTAAGAATTTCATAAGTTTCCAGAAAGTTTTCAAGAGTTTTAAGCAAGAGGGACATAATCAGTTTCATTTTTAATCTATCCTCTCAGCTGCCAGTGTTGGGTGAAACGGTGAATGAATGGTTTCACAAGAAACTCCCATGACAGGGCAGGAGGCACTGAAACCCCATTTAAGAGAGCTGAATCCTCAAAGCTGGATTTTCCATCTTTCTCTTATAAGTGATATATTATTATATCTTTTGAAATAGTCTTCATATGAGCATGGTGGCTTATGCCCGTAATCCTAGCACTCTGGGGACTAAGGTGGGAGGACTCCTTGAGGACAGGAGTTCAAGACTAGCCTGGGCAACATATGGATACACCACCCCTCCACTCCCTACAAAAAATACAAGCATGGTGACACAGGCCTGTAGTCCTGTCTACTTGGAATGCCGAGCCAGGAGATCACTTGAGACCAGGAGTTTGAGGTTGCAGTGAGCTATGATTGTACCCCTGCACTCTAGTGCCAGCAACAGGGCAAGACACCATCTCAAAATAAAATAAAATGTTCTTCAGAAGATGAAATCTTAAATTATTCTTCCTATAACATAACTTTTCTGACCAATTCTGGTAAAATGCAGTATTATTATATTTTTAGAGAAGAAGAACTTGGAGAAACTGCCCAAGCTTACTGGAAAATTGACAATAATGCCATTTATCAATTTGATGGAAGTAAATCCTTCAATTTTGGTAAGATATAATAGCATCAAAAATTAGCTTGCTATTCTTTTGCTATTAAGAGTACAGAAGGCTTATCAATAATACTAGATTTATTACTAAAGATCAGACTAAGGCTTTTATAAACTGCTTCATTGAAAATGAAAAATTGTTTAGCCATCATGTATGATAAGTGAGATAATAAATTGATATTTAAAGCACAGTTATATAATTTGTATCCAGACAGATTCCAGACCCCCATGTGCAACCACTATGGCCTACTGCCTTGTAAAAACACATAGGATCATTAACTTGTAGTATATTTTTTGTCTTTGAGGACCAAAACGTTTTACCTCAAAGAGAGGTTTTTTCAAAGGACCAAAAAGTTGAAAAAAATACTATCTTAAATATTTTATCATCCCAGATTGACAATTTTATTTCTTTGGGTAATTACTAGTTCAGAATGAAAACACATTTGATTTGTTTGGTTTAACTTCAAATGTGTTGTTGTTTTGTAGATCGTGTCTTTCATAGTAATGAAACTACTAAAAATGTGTTTGAAGAAATAGCAGCACCAATCATGGATTCTGCCATACAAGGCTACAATGGTTTGTATTCGCTCAGTGTTGCAGAAACATTTTAGTCTTGGGTGTCTGTGCAACATGTATTGATAGTTTTACCCACTGCAGATTCATTTTTAAATCTCTGTGTGTGTGTATTTTGTCGGTTCAGGGACTATATTTGCCTGTGGGCAGACTGCTTCAGGAAAAATGTATACTATTATGGGTTCAGAAGATTACTTAGGATTTATGCCCAGGGCAATTCATGACATTTTCCAAAAAATTAAGAAGGTAAATAACTTAGCTGAATTTCTAGTATATACTGGTAAAAGTAGCAACAGTCTTAGTGTTTTTCTTGTGTAATACTAAAAGGAAATAAATTTACAGTTCTCTCTTGATTATCCATGGGGAAAGAAAAGACGCATAACATAGATTTGCTTTTATCCCAACAAACTTACTTTTTAAAGCTTAAAGTTCTTTTATTCTTTCCCTTGAATGCTACAACAGTAATACTTTCAACAAAAAGTATTCATTAAGGAACAGGAAAATCTTGTCAGAATGGTTTGCTCCTCATTGCCTTTGTTTAACTACTGGTGACTATAAAGGAACAGTAAAAAGTGGGTGTGGATAAAGGAGAAGGGAAGTAGAAGGCCAGGGCAGGCAACCTAATTAGTTAAGAGTTGGTTTTAAATTGGCATCTTCATTAAAATAAGAACATCTAATGGTAGAGTTTTATTTTGAGCCTGGAGAGTTGGAAAAAGTGCTCTCCTCTTCTAATTTTACGATACGTTACTCTTCATTATTTCTGAAACAATGCTTTTATATTTTTGTGTTTATTATTGTCAACATAGAATCATGGGTTTTGTTTTACAAACATAACTTCCTTCTTTACCTCTTTAATATAAGCACACAAGCATAAAATACTAGGTTTTCATAATTTGATGCTCACTGATGCTTTTACATATTTTTTCTTCCAGTTTCCTGATAGGGAATTTCTCTTGCATGTGTCTTACATGGAGATCAATGAAACCTTTAATAATTCGAGAAGATGTCAATGTGAGTAACAAACATTATAATCAACTTACTTATTGGGATTATTGTTCTTGAATATTTACCTTTAATTTTTAAAGTGTCTGCTGTTTTTGTGGTTTTCTTTCTTTCTTTTTTGAAGTGTTTATAGAGATTGATTTTTTAAATAATATGTATAGTTTTAAAATACTGATAGCTCTAATAGGCTTAAGTGCCTAAAAATAGCAATATGAAAGTATCAAGTTAGAATTTAGTGTGCTTTGGTATAGGAAATAAATTGTATTCATGGAGTTGCGTGTTATATTCTTATAGAATAATGATTCCATTTTCCACCTTTAACTTCCACAAATGAACTCTGTAATAGTTTGTACCTTCTTTTTGAAAAGCAGACTTTTAAGTGACTTCTATGTCTTTAATCTTTCCACAATTAAACTTGTTTCAGAGGAATGTGTATGTTGCTGATCTCACAGAAGTGGTTTATACATCAGAAATGGCTTTGAAATGGATCACAAAGGGAGAAAGTAAGACGTTCTGCTGTATTTCTTTAAAATTGTTATAAAAGCTATCTTTTCAATCAAGTGTGTTTAGGCTTCAATCATACTTTATTAAGTTAAAATAAAAATTACTATTTTTTGTTGGATTTTAATATATGTGCAGCTGAAATATAACTCATTTTTACAGGGAACAGCCATTATGGAAAAACAAAAATGAATCAGAGAAGAAGTTGTTCTCATACAATTTTTAAGATGGTAGGTAATATTCACTCTCTCTCTCTCTGTCTTTCTCTCACTTTTAAAACATCTGATGGTAGGATTTTACTTTAAGCCTAGAGAGTTGAACTGGACGTGCTCCTCTTCTTATTTTATGATACTGTATTTTTCATTATCACGTGTAAGAATGCACTACTTTGTATACAAGTTGCCTTTTCTATCTAGATTTTTGAAAGCAGAGAGATGGATGAGCCTTCTAATTGTGAAGGGTCTGTGAAGGTATCCCATTTGGTGAGTATAAATGAGCTAAGATAATGTACTGTATGGGCCTAAACAACAGTTAATTCAGCTGCTGGGTATTTGGTCTTATATGAACTGTTATTTAAATGCGGGGAGGGGAACTATAAATTGGCAGTTTCATCTTGTCAGTAGCATCAAATTACTAGCTGAAATGTTGTAGGAAAAATTCAGAGGGTCTTTCTTCCTGTTATGTCATGGCTGTCATCTCCTAAAAGTTAGATGTAGGAACTATAGGAGTTGAGGCTTTCTCTACCCACTAATGAAGTAGGGTTTTTTTTCTGTACACATTTAAGAGTTTAAGTGCTCTTAGAATTTGGGGATTTTTTTTTTTTTAATCTCAGCCAATATCATTTAGACTTGTGTGATTAACAGAAATCTAGGTGGGATGGTTAAAAAATAAATCACATTATTGAAAGCTTTTCTTAAGTATAATAAGATAATATATTTTGTATTATATACATAGTGTTTTAGGCTATAAATCTCTTGAAGATGGAAGAAGAGTGATACTGCATTCATCTTTGTAGCCCCAACACATGTATATTACTTAGTTTATGTTCAATACATGTTTGTTGAATAAGTGAATATAAGCATTATGCAAACATTCCTTTTTTCCACAAAGTAAACTTCCCATTTCCTTCTTGCTGCATGGTATCACTGTCTTTCTTACTCCTTTCCTCTTCTTTACCTTTATTGCTTTATTCTCTGTTTTCAGGGCCTTAGTTCTTTAGCTTGATGTGGATATGATTTGAAAAACTTCAGGGGAAGAAAGTAATAATAGGTTTATTCATTTTCATATTTTGTAAAATCAAAATCCAATCCTAACTTCACCTTAGTTATTTTGGTAGAAAAGTATATAACTTATTTTAATCTTTAATTTTTATTTTAATCTTTTGATATTTAATCTTTAATCTTGTTTTAATTTAACAACAGAAAAACCTAAAACCTAACCTCTGTTTTGTATTCCGACCCTGGCCTTTGATATTTCACTATAATGTAACATTTCTTTTAATAATTTAGCTTTAATACTCTTGGCATCATCAGTGATGTATTTGGTGATTTCCTCTGATTCCTTGATGCTCTGTCATTTATGGTCCATGTGGTCCAACCCTCCAGGCTACCCAACAATTGTAAGAATCTTCTTGGAAAGAAGTCTTCCCTAAAGAGTCATCTCCTGGCTCTTTAGAGGTGGAGCTTTATTCTGTCTAGATTTTGAGGTTGTCTCTTGGCCTTGGTGGGATAATAATATTTAGTTTCTCTTAGCTCTTTTCCTTCTCTGTTTTCTACTGTGGCTTCTTTTGTAATCCCCTACTAACAAAAACTCGGAAGTGTTATGTAGCCTTCCTTACTTGACGTTCTTGCCCTTGGACATTCTATCATCATTTCTGTGTTGATTACTGCCAAACATATATTTTATAGTCTCTAAGTCCTAATTCATATCTTCCTAAAGATTGTTATAATTGTGTCCCACTGTTATCTCAAATTTCAGTGTACCTAAAACCAAATTAATTTCTTCCTAACATAATGAATATTCTTTTCTTCTGATAAAACAAGCATTATCTCAGTTACCCGGGCTGCATACCTGAGTTTTTTGACTCATTTTTTTCTGCCTTTCTCTTTGTTCACTTGTCCCATTTCTTACTGATTCTACCTTTGAACATTCCTATGGGTGTTATACTCATTTAGGTTCTCATCTCTTTTGAATTATTACCTCAGTCTCCTCGACTCTGGTCTTCCTTTCTTCAGCACATTATACAGATTTCTAATATACTCACAACTGCTTCGTTATGCTGTCTTTCCTGGACAAGATCTGGCCACTCTTCACCAGTTTAACTTTACTTCCTTCTATTCCATGGAGCCCCTCTCTCATAGACTGGGCCTCTTAGTGTCTTTGACTATGAAAGCTGCTTGCCATCTATACCTTCCTCCTACTGCCCTCATTACTACTTTGCCCATTTATTATGCGTCTAAGTCATGGTAGTGGATATTATGCAAGAAAAATTATGCCTCTTTGAGTATTTTAGAGAAAGAAGTATATGAGGTAGTACTATAAAACAATATCACATAAATACCTGTATACTCTTGAAAATCTCCATAGAGAGAGATAACTTAAAGCTCATTCTTTTTAAGATAGGGTCTTGCTCTGTTCCCTGGGTTAGAGTGCAGTGGTGTCATCATAGCTCATTCCTACTTCAAATTCCCTGGCTCAACCAATCTTCCCTCCTCAGCCTCCCGAGCTGGAACTACAGACACGCTGCCATGCCTGGCTCATTTTTCTGTCTTTTTATAGAGATGGGGTCCTGCCATGTTGCTCAGGCTGGTCTTAAACTCCTGTCCTATCCTCCCATCTCAGCTTCCCAAAGTGTTAGGATTACAGGTGTGAGCCACCGTGCTCGGTCTCTAACTTTCTTTTAACACATTCAGAATACTTAATGAACCTTTATCATGTTCTGAGCATGCTGCTGGGCTCTAAGATTAAAAGAGTAAACAAGACATCCCTGCACTAACTCAGAGGTAGTCTCCCTAGCCCAAACTGCTGTCACCTCTCACTTGGATCCCTGCACCAGCCTCCCAATGAGGCTGCTTGCTGCCATTCTTGCCCTTCTTGAATCCATCCTCCATCCAGGGGCCACAGTGGATCCTTTAGGAAGTTGAATCAGGTTGTATTACTCCCTTGTGTGAAGCCCTCCAATGGCTTCCCAATGCATTTAGAAAATACAGACTTCTTAAGCTTGCTCACAAAGTCCTGCCTAATCTGACGCCTACCAACTTCTCTTACCCTGTCTTCTCCTGTCTTCACTTCACCAACTGTCCCACTTTGTTTTTGAACACACCAAGCACATTCTGTCTTGTGACCAGGTGTGCTGGCTGTTCTTTCTGACTAGACTACAGTTTGCCTTGATCTTTTCATAACTGGCCCCAACCTCTCTGTCACTTAGATCTTAGATTAATGCCAGGCCTTTCCCTGCCACCCAGTCCAGTGAATCTACTCAATCCCTCCCTCTATCCTCTTCCAACTCTGTTATCTCTGTTACACTCGTCACAATGTGTTTCTTATTTGTCTGTCTTTTTTCTCTTCTAATCAGCAGTCTTTCTGTACAATGTAAGTTCCATGAGAGCAGAGACCTTATTTGTTTGGTTCATTGGTGTATCCCCGCACCTAACGCACCACCTGGAGCATGATAAGCACTCATTTTTTTCAGTAATATTTGTGAAATGAGAGAGAGGTCCATGCTTTTAAAGATGCTACAGTGCAGTTAGTGACACAAATGACTAGCCCAGTAGAATAAGTGCTCCAAGAGTAAGTCTCATCTGTAAATAAGTCTATAAGTATTTATTAAGAGTTCTGGATATGCACTTGAAGGAGCAGTTCATTCAAGATGTAGGGGGAGAAGGGTAAAGTATGCAAAGCTATCTTGAGGAGGTAACATTTGCCCTGGTTCTTGAATAAAGAATAAGGGCAGACTAGAACATTAGAACTAACTGAACAAAGGCAATAGCAAAAAGCTGCTGCTTGGAGGTATAGAAGTATCGGGGGATGTTTGGAGAATAGTGAGTAGTTCGGCTAGAGAGGTAAGAGTAAGGGCTGGATAGATATAAAGCTGGAGCAATGGAAGTGCCAGGTTGTGAAGAAGCATTCACCATGGCATCGTTTTGGACTTTGTGGGAAACAGAACCTACACTGGCAGAATTATGGAGAATATATTATAAAGAAAGAAGGAAACGTAGAGAACAGTTTGACTCAGAAAAGGGAATGCCTCAACAGTGAGCTGGGAAACAAGGATACAGATGGGATACTCAGATATGGCATGTATTTAAAATGTTCTTTTGGTAGTTTGGATTTTATTATATCAAAATACCTTTCGTAAAGATTTATTTCATCTATCTTACAAGAATTTGGTTGACCTTGCAGGCAGTGAAAGAGCTGCTCAAACGGGAACTAAAGGTAATAAAAACTCATGAAATACATTAGTCTTTTTTTTTTAATAGGATGCCCAGTTTAATTTGAATTTATAATAATCAAGGAATATTTTACTAAAAGTATTTCTCAAATATTGCATTATGGAAATACCAAAATGGTATTTAAGGTAATAAAAAATAGCAAATGTACTGAGAGACTATCAAATATTGCATGAGACATACTTAATACTGAAAAATTATTCATTGTTTACCTGGAATTCAAATTTAACTGGGCATCCTTTATTTTAGTTTGCTAAGCCTAATACAATCAAAGAAATAGTCTTAATGTCTTACTGTTCTTTTATTGGATAAAAAGTACCACAGGAGATTTTTAGAAACTGATAAAGTAATAATAGTAATCGTTTTCTGATAAAAAGTCTTTAACATAAAAATTAGAGTCTGATCAGGATGCAGTGAGATGGGTTTTTTAAAAAAACTAGCATTTGTATCTGGCTGATTATTTGCTTTGGGCTACTATAGCATCAATTAAAAAACTAAAATTATGCAGTTAATAAGATTGTATAGTTTGAAAGCCCATGAGAGTATCATGAAAAATCATCTAAAGTTTGAAAATTAATAAGGAAATTAAGAAAGTGAAGTATAAAATTAATATACAGGTGTAAATAACTCATAAACAAAAACCAGTTAAAATATTTAGCAGACAAAAAGACTCCATTTACAATAATGATTCAAAAGATGTGATACCTACGAAGGAATGCAACAAAGTTTGCACAAGACTCATATAAAGAACACCTTAAATTAGACATGAAGGATGCAAATACTTGGAAATATGGAAAAGCATACTTAGATGGGAAGATTCGAAATCACAAAGATGTCAGGCCTCTTTATGTTAATTTCTAGATTTATCACAATCCTAATAAAAATAAAATAGTACATTTTTGTGTGGTTTAGATAAGGTGATTTTAAAATTTGTATGGAAAAATTAAAGGAGACAAGACTAGCTAGGAAAATTCTGAAAGTGGAATTTAGCCCTACAAAATAGTAAAACATTATGATACTGTAGTAATTAAAGCAGTGTGAATTGTCAGCCCAGTGGAAGAGAATAGAAAGTCCAACAAGAGTTCCAAATACATACAGAACTTAGAATATAATAAAGATGATCTTTCGATTAGTGAGGAAAAGACAGCTTATACCTGAGTTGATAGCCATTTGAAAATAAAAAAGGTTGGATTCATACCTCATACCATACACCAAGGAATGCATTATAAATGACTCAAAGAAGTCAGTGTCAAAACAGAGTCACAGAAATTATCAGAAGTCAACTTGCAGTGGGAAAGACCTATTCTAACTATGACACAAAGTACAGAACCTCAAGAGAAACCAGTAGAAAACCGGACAAAGAATATCAATAAATACTTTGTAATGCTTAAATGGGTTTAGATCATGACTGCACTCTTGCCATACGCCATGAGAAGAGCTGCTGATCCAAGGAGCTTTGTGCAGCAGAGCTGAGGTCATTAGTAGAGCCTGGCCTACATCCAAACCAGTCTATCCTCAGAACTGTGGATAAGAAATAAATGTTTGTTTTAGCTGATTTGTTAAGTAGCAATGTTACAACAATAGCTAACTAATGAACCTGTGAAATAACATCTATTCAAAATTATTTGTTCCAGTATTTTTTGCATAAGCAATGAATTGGAAATCTACATGTCCCTTAACAGGGGGCGGGGTAAATAAATTTTGGTACATTCATACAATGGAATTCTGTGCTATAAAAGAATGAAAAAGACCAGTGTTTACTGATATGGAAATTTTTCAAGATATGTTACCAAATGAAGAAAAACAAAGTAGTGTGTATAGACTGTGAATATTTGTATAAATAAGGAAGGGAGGAAATGAATATATGGACTTGTGTTTTTAAAAATCTCTGGAAGAATAAACATAATAATACCTGGTTTCTTGGTAGAGGGACAGGAACTGGTTGAATGGGGGATAAAAGTGGAAGGCAGCTTTTTCAGAGTGTGCTTATTTTTTTCTTTATGAGCCATGTAAGCACATTAACAAAAAGTAAGAAATTAGAGACTAATTTCATTGTAAGTCCATGGTTGCCTTTATTTAGAGGTTAACAAAAATAGATCTGAACTGAAGTATTAGAGGAGCTCTTTTAGGAAACGGGCTTTTTATCCCTCATTCTTTTCTCCCTTTTCATCTTTTTCTTTTTTCTATTTCTCTCAGGTAATGACATTTTTGATTCACTTAGTAGCTGATAGCAATAGGAAGAGAGCTCCTTCTACCAGTGATATATTAAAGGTGGACTCGGGTCTAATACTAAGCATAAACTTTAGCATCTGCTCCTTTAATTTCTAGTTTATTTTATAAACTACTGATAAATAAGTTTATCATCTAGAAAAGGAGACAAGTTTTCATATTTGCGTAACAAATTTAGGTGTACGACTCAAGGGGGAGGCTGTAATATAAATCGAAGCTTATTTATTTTGGGACAAGTGATCAAGAAAGTTAGTGATGGACAAATTGGGTAACTTTATCCCATTGCACACTTTCCAAATAATGCTTATGTTTTCCATTATATTGAAAATTATAGTCTTTTGGTGACTGAAATAAGTGTACTGATTTCTTCCATATATTTAAAAGTTTTTGTGATTCTATTTTAAATATTTACAAGTTGTTAGTTTTAATCTGCCTCATATAGCTTGTAAAGGATTAATTTTAAAAACTGTGGCTGATTTAAGTGTTCTACGTTAAAAACCATCTTCTTTTGTTATATAAAAATTCTTTTTTTTTCTTCTTTTTTTAAATTCCCCTCCCTCCTTCCCTCTTCTCCCCCTCCCTCCCTCCCTCCCTGCGCCGCCGCCAGCCGAGGACTGGGCTCCGGGCTCTGGTAGGAAGCGAAGCGCTGGGAGCGGGGCCGCTTTGAAAACACTGATCTGGGTGTTTTAAAACCTCCTTTGAGAAAGTGATGGCCAACTCGACGGAAAAGGCGCCTCCGGACGAGCGGAGAAAGGGACTCGCTTTCCTGGGCGAGAGCGGCACCGGGGCGGCGGCGGACGAGCCGGGCGAACGGGGCTCTCCCGTTCTCCCTCCCGCAGGTCGCCTTTTAAAAAAATCCCTGCGGTGGCTGGGAAGGAGCCGGGTCTTCACGGTCTCTGCAACAGAGTCACTACTTTCGGCGGATTCGCGAAGGTGAGTGGAAGTCTTAATTTGTATTTCCCTCTCTCTGACCTCCTCCAAAAAGTCTCCTTTGACCGCAGGGTGGGCGCTCGGGGCTGGGGAGTGGCCCGCGGGGGCAAAAGGCGTTCTTTGCGCTCCCAGCCGGTGGCATGGACGGGGACGGCGGCGGGGCTGCTTTTGGCCTGGTGGCTGGGGACTCGGGCGGGCGGGGTCTGTATATACACATTCTTCATCGTTTTCTTCCTAAACTCATTTTTTGCTAAGCGGCTTCATAAGTTATCGAGATAGCAAATTAACATGAATTCTCCAGAATTCCTTCGGAGGAAACGCAAAAACACATATTATCTGCACAATTACTCCGGTGTCTTTTGATGAAACCCTTAGGACTCTCCAGGTGAGTTAGATTTTTAGCTCAACTCAATATGGGAGAAGATCAACCTTAAGAAGAAAAAATTACCTACTAAAATTAGGCATAGGTTTTTTAAGTTGATTAATACGTTTGTTATAATAAAATTGATGTGTTATCTACTAAATAGAATTCCTTAATTTAATTTTCCCAGGCTTAATTTCTATCTCACCTCCATGATTTTTGCCACATCCAGCACTATTTTACTGAAATTGACTTGATATTTTTCTTTAAATGACTCACTTTTTATACTTCATGTATGATAAAAGAAAACTTTTATATCATTCCTATCAATGAAAAACTATTACTTGCCACAAATAAAAGGTAACAAAACATTGTGTGTATATAACAAAATAATTCTTAAATTCCTGCCACCTGTTTCCTCTCTTTGCTCTGAGCCAAAGGCCTGTATTTACTGTTTTAAAAAGGAAAGGAAAAATGAGAAATGTCAGTGGAATAACTTTCTCAAAGAAGGATTTGATATTATTTAATGGTCACCTTCATGTGCCCACTTAAAGTTACTAGTGGTACTCATACTCTGAAAAGCATTGCTTTAGCTGTTGAGCACTGTACCAAGGTAATGTCAGAGGTACAAAGATAGAAACTGGAGTCCCTGGCTTAACAGAATTTATGAATTCTGTGACAAGGCCGATAACACTTGTCTTCTAACGTGATTGCCTTGGATTAATAGTTAAGTGAGTAATAAGTAGGATATAGTTAAAAGGAAAGAGAGAGACCTTTGGCTGGAAGCAAAACGTCAGAGTAGAGGAGCATTTGCTCTGGACCTTGAGGGGCAAATGGTATCCCAATAAGCTGGTGTTTGTAGGTTCTCTGTTAGTATCTGTCTTCAAAATATCTTTTTTCTTCTGAAGACTATCAGCCAGGGTATGTTACAGAGCACTGTTATAAGAACATGGAATGTTCCCTCTGTTCAAGAGTATTAAGCCAACTAGAACAGATTAAGGAACATGTAGCTTTTCTTAAATGATGAAAACCAGAGGGCTCATCATGGTGAGATGCCCCCTGTTCTATTGTTTCACACCCTGATTGAAACATGTTGCTGATGACATGATTGCAGCAACTTGAACTTAACATGCTTCTCCACCTGTGCTCTGACCAGTGTGTCACCTTCCTGGCCCCTAGTCATTGGAGTTTATGGCCCCAGGTTTATTACATGTCTACCACATGCCAGGTCCCATGCTGGGTGCTTTACCTCAGGAGATAGGCTTTATCGCTCCATTTATACACAAGGAAACTAGGGCTCAGAAAGGAGATTTAGCAGTTGCCCAAGTTTACACAGCTAATAAATTGGTAGAATAACTTGAAACCAAGTCTAAGTTCAAAACTTGGGTATAGAAACATTTTTACAAATATAATTTTATTTCCTTCAAGCTTAATGTCTGTATCTTTTTATAGAGTACATAGATATATAGATAGAGTTAATGTATTACTTAATTCCCTGGAAAACTTTTGTGGCAGTTATTATAGTCATCCTGTTGATGGAAATGGCTCGGTAACTTCCCCAGTTAAGAAGTGCCAGAGCTAGAACCTGAACTCTAGCACTGAGAGAGGGCTAGAAAGCAGATTCTTCTAGGCAGATAATAGAAACATGTGAAGTGGCTATACCAAGCTTGCAGATAGGCAGTTTGATTCTTAGTCTCTTGTTTTAGCTGCTAATTCATACTGCCTACTATAAACATAAGCCAGCATTCAACCTTGAGCTACAATGCGTACTAGATTGAATTCACTCAGATTTCTCATCAGACTTTGTTAATGTTCATTCAAAGCATGGATATTCAAGGACTAAAAGAAAAAGCATCAAAATGATAAGAATGGTTATTCCTGGTTTTCTTTGTAATGTTTAAATTTTTTTTAATTTCCACAATAATGGTATATTATTTCTTTAATCCAAAATCAAAAATAACAATTTCCTTTTGGTTTTAAACATAAAGGTCTTAATTTGTTTCTGGTCTACAGAACATGTAAAAATGTAAGTTTAGTTAAAATGTTAGGGTTGGAACTACTTATTGTTAAATTTGAATGCATTGTTAAGTTGAATGAATTCTAATTTCCTTTAGGAGCTCCTGAAGAGATACTCAGAGATCAATAATCACTATGAGTGCTTAAATGGATTGTCTCTTGACTTGGAGACAGCAATTGAAACCTAAAAAGAGCTTTCAATTAGAGTAAAAGCAAACCTGTCACTTCTAGATTTGCAAACCAAACAGATTCAAAAACTTCTTACCGCAAACCAGAGGTGTTCCATGGAATTTCATAGAATCATAAAGAAATTTAAGGTACTGCCTTTTTTAGTAATATCTTTATAGATATAGTTATAAATTTCAGTTACAAACTTCAGTGTATTTAAGTCCTGCTATGGGTGCTGGCATATTTGCTATTTTGTGTACTTACTACCAAATTAAATATTACATAGGTCTGTGAATAATACGTACAGGATCTTCAGTATTCCTAATACTTGTTCATTCAACAGGGCCTGAGCTCTGCCTGTGGGTCTAGACACTGCCAAGAAGGCAGATGTGAACAACATCTGAAAGATCTCAGTCCAGCTTGGAGTTCATTTTGTAGATGATAGGCAGTCATTGGATGGTTATTTTGAGTGGTGGCATTAACAGGATCAGATGACCATTGAGGTACTTCAGTACAGAATAAAGAAGAAATGAGTTTGAGGGGGATATTTTTTCAAGTGGTAAAAAGAAGAGACAAGAGGCAGTTACAATAGTCCAGATGAGATACTTTGTGTGACTATACTACTAGGGAAGGTTTCATAGTGCTGGAGAGGACAAAAGGGATTAAAGCAATATTTAGCAGCTTAAAGTGGTAGGTGCACATGATAGATTGTGGAGGTAAGGGAGAATAGTTTAGATGGAGTCTCAGGTTTGGGCTCAGTCAGGTTTGTGAATAGTGGTACCATTAAATGAGATAAAAAAGAAAGAGAAGCTTGGTAGGTGAGGCAAGAGAGACCAGGTGATTAGACTGAGATATTTTGAGGTTGAAAACCTTATAATGGCATATCCAAGAAGAGAAACCAAGTAGGCATTTAGTTGTGATTCTGAGGTTTGGCAGGAGAAAAGTCGGGACTAAGATTTGAGATTCATCAGCATACAGGTGATAGGTAATAGAAGAAGTGTGAGGTAAGATCATGCAGAAAGCATTTGAAGAATAAGAGTCTTGGGCTAAGAAGAGAACTTATCTTATCTTGGAAAAGATAAATGTCTAAGAGGCAGTAGCAGAAAAGGGAGAAATACATGGGTTCAAGGTTGGAAAACTCAATGAGACAGGAGAGAACCAAGTGAAAGTGGTATTGCTTAAGTCAGTGGAGAAGAGTATAAAAAGTGAAATGGTCAAGGCCTGGCACAGTGGCTCACAGCTGTAATCCTAGCACTCTGGGAGGCTGAGACAGGAGGATTGCTTGAAGCCAGGAGTTCGAGACCAGCCTGAGCAAGAGCAAGACCGGGTATCTACAAAAAATACAAAAAATTGGCCGGGCGCGGTGGCTCAGGCCTGTAATCCTAGCACTCTGGGAGGCCAAGGCGGGTGGATCGCTCAATGTCAGGAGTTCGAGACCAGCAAAAGTGAGACCCTGTCTCTACTAAAAATAGAAATTATCTGGCCAACTAAAATGTACATAGAAAAAAATTAGCCGGGCATGGTGGCACATGCCTGTAGTCCCAGCTACTCGGGAGGCTGAGGCAGTAGGATCGCTGAAGCCCAGGAGTTTGAGGTTGCTGTGAGCAAGGCTGACGCCATGGCACTCACTCTAGGCCGGGCAACAAAGCGAGAGTGTGTCTCAAAAAAAAAAAAAAAAATACAAAAAATTAGGCAGACGTAGTGGTGCAGACCTATAGTCCTGGGAGCCAGGTACCGTACTACTACTCAGGAGGCTGAGGAAGGAGAATCACTTGAGCTCAGAAGTTTGAGGTTGCAGTGAGCTGTGATAACACCACTGCTCTCTACCTCAGGCAACAGAGCAAGATCTGTCTCAAAAAAAAAAAAAAAAAGAGAAAGATGAAATGGTCAAGAGTGGCAAAGACTTCAGAGAGCCAGAATATGGACTGGTGATATCCTCTCAATTTGGTGATAATGGAGCTCATTGGTGACCACTGTCAGAACTGTTTTCATTGGGTGGTTAGGGAAGAGGCCAAATTATAAGAGGTTAAGAAATGGTGGAAGTTGAGCAATTGGGGAGCAGTTATCTCCTAGGTAGATTGCCCCTCAGGCCCTGATAATTCTTCCTCAAATCCTGGCAATCAGACATCCAGAACTTATTCCTGAGGTCCACAGATACATATGGCATTCAAGTCATTGTCACCTTGAAGTCAAACATCTAAATATGCTTAACAAGGAAGTTTTGAGGTATGTAACATCATCTGTTTGGTTACCCAATCAAGGAGGGGAAGAGAAGATGTTGAAAATGAATCTCAAGTGTCTAACTAGGAAACCTGGGTGATTGGCAATATAATTAACCAAAAAGAGGGCAATAGAAAAAGGAGTAATCATTATAGGGAAAGGGATCGTGTTACATTTTAAACATACAGAATTTGAGGTATTTATAAGACATCCATGAGGTATATCTAGTAGGAAATCAGAAATATGGAAGTAGAGGTCTGGAAGTTATTCTCCCAAGATGCTGAGAAGAAAAAATTAGGGGTAGAGAGAAGCTCCTTACTTGTTCCTCACTTATCGGAGTATATAGATAAATAAGACATGCCATCCTACCTCATAGTTTCAAGGATTAAAACTTCCTCTAAATGTGATAAAAGTTTCATTTTCCAATTTGTTTAATTTTTTTCTGCCAGTGTGTATTAAGCTATATTACAAAGATGAAAGAAGAACAACATGAATCCATCAATAAATTTGAAATGGATTTTATTGGTGAAGTGGAAAAGCAAAACAAATTGCTAATTAAAATACAGCATGGACAAGATTGTGATGTACCATCCAAGGAATTCAGGGACCTCAAGTTGAACCAGAATATGGATCTACATATTGAGGTATAAATGGATTTAATTAGAGTTTAAGTCATTTTAACAAATAGAAAGGGGTCTTCTCATGTGCTTAGAGCCATTTTTATTTAACATAAGTTAAAGATAGGGTTGCAGAGTGACAACTGGCAAGACACAAAGGCTGCCAAGTAATGGACTAGCCTCCCTACCGACCTCCATAGATAGAGAAAAACGGATTTAACATTAGCAAGTGGGAATTCATGGAACCTCAGAACAAGTTTCCAAAATGCCTTCTAAAACTTCTTTCATCTGTGCTAGGAGTCAGAAACTTTTTATTGCAGCAACTCCATGTGGAGTGTGTTACTTTAACCCAAAAATGTGAGGCTGGCATCCAGCTCCTAACGTGCATGCTGTATGTAAAAAGCTATATTCAGAAGCACTTCATGAAGCTGGGCATGGTGGCATGCACCTATAATTCTAGCTCCTCTAGAGGCTGACGTGGGAGGATCACTTGAGCCCAGGAGTTCAAGACCAGCCTGGGCAACATAGGGAGACTCAGGAAAAAAAAAAAAAAAAAAGAAGCACTTCATGTATTATGATAATGAACCATAGATTTATCATTTTGACAGGTTCTAATTCTAACGGGTAGAATTTATTACATTACCTATACTGCCAAAATTTTATTACACAAATAACTAGAATAAAGTTTTAAATTACAATTATATTTCTTAGTTTACTTTAAGACATTAAGAAGAATAAAGGGCCAGTAGATACTTTACTTTTTTATGATATTTGTATCATGTATGGTAAAATTTATATCATATTTGGATAAAAACTTTCCTAATGTTCAGGCCCTTCAATGCTTATTCTTCACTAGGAAATTCTTAAAGATTTCTCAGAAAGTGACTTCCCCAGCATAAAGACTGAATTTCAACAAGTTTTAAGTAATAGGAAAGAAATGACGCGGTTTTTGGAAGAGTGATTGAATACTCATTGTGATATAGAAAAGCTTTAAAATGGCATCCAGAAAGAAAACGATAGAATTTGTCAAGTGAATTACTTCTTTAACAACAAAATAATTGTAAGTATTAATTTTTATTATACCACCTCATTCTTGTTATTTGCTTTAATTTTTTTACCTCCTTAAAGGGGGTTAGAGCAACTTAATTTTAAGTATTTTTTAAAATTTATTTGTATATGCTTTATAAAAATTGGTTGTGTAAAACATGTTCTTCCTCTGATGTATTATGTTTCCTTAAGATAAATATATCAATTTAGGCTGATAAGGGTAAGAAAATATTGATGTGTAATATTCAGTTTCCACTTGTGGAATCTTGAATCCTCTTACTGTTCTCTGTCCTATCTCCTCACAGCTTTTGTAAGAATTGAGCCTTTTCCCCGAGTAGCCTTAGAGATGGTGAGACGTGAGTCCACTTCAGGGCTTTGGGCAGCAGCTGCGGTAAAGCCATAGCCAAGCCTGGCCAGCTACGTTAGTAGGGCCCCATGTGCTAATCCTTGAACTTTGAGGTTCAAAAGTGTAGTTTGTTTTTTATTAATAAACTTTATTTTTCAAGAGCAGTTTTCAGTTCACAGCAAAATTGAGCAGAAAGTACGGAGAATTCTCAGTTACCTCATCTCCACAAGCACACATTCTCTCCGGCTGTCGTCATCCCATCCCAGAGTGGAATATTTGGCACAATTGATGAACCAATTGATGAATTGATATTTCGTTATCACCCAAAGTCCATAGTTTACATTAGAGTTCACACTTGGTGTTATACATTCTATGAGTTTTGACAAATGTATAATGACATGTATCCATTTTTACAGTTATCCTACAGAATAGTTCCACTGCCCTAAAAATCCCTTGTGGGCTCTGCCCATATTCATCACTCTCTTCTCTAACCCCTGGTGTGCTAATCTTTTTACTGTCTCCATAGTATTGCCTTTTCCAGAATGTCATATGTTGGAATCATACAGTATTTAGCCTTCTCAGATTGGCTTCCTTCACCTAGTAATATGTATTTAAGTTTTCTCCATGCCTTTTCATGGTTTTATAGCTTATTTGTTTTTAACACTGAATAATATTCCATTATCTGGATGTACCAATTTACTCATCTCCTGTAAGACATCTTGGTTGCTTCTAAGTTTTGGCAATTATGAATATAGCTATTGTAAACATACATAGGCATCTATTTGTGTAGACATACATTTTCAACTCAGTTGAGTAAATATCAAGGAATGCAATTGCTGGATCCAATAGTAAAAGTATGTTTAGTTTTGTAAGAAACTGCCAGACTGTCTTCCAAAGGGGGTATACCATTTTGCATTCCCACCAGCAGTCAATAAGAGTTCCTGTTGCTCTACGTCCTCTCCAGAATTTGGTGTTGTCACTTTTGGATTTGGGCCACTCTAGTAAGTATGCTGTGATATCCCATTGTTTAATTTCCAAGTCCCTCATGGCATATGAGGCTGAACATCTTTCATGTGGTTATTTGCCACCTGTGTATCTTTTTTGATGAAGTGTCTATTCAGGTATTTTGCCCATTTTTCAGTCACGTTATTAATATTTGCTTTCTTATTAAGGTTCAAGAATCCTTTGTATATTTTGAATAACAGTCCTTTATCAGATATGTCTTTTGCAAATATTTTCTCCTACTTTGTGGCTTGTCTTCTCATTCTCTTGGTGCAGTGTTCAAGTGCTGAGGATTTTTGCATTTATGGTCATGAAAGATGTTAGTCTGTAGTTTTCTTGTGTAATGTCATCCTCTGGTTTTGATATTAGGATAATCCTGGCCTCGTAGAATAAGTTGGAGGTATTCCTTCTGTTTCTATTTTCTGGAAGAGATTATAGAGAATGGGTATAATTTTTTCCTTGAATTACTTGAGCATTTGGTAGAATTCACCAGTTAACTCATGTGGTCCTGGTACTTTCTGTTTTAGAAGGCTCTTAATTACTGATTTCATTTCTTTGATAGATGTAGGCCTATTGAGACTGTCAGTTTCTTCTGTTGAGTATTTGTAGATTGTATCTTTCAAAGAATTGGTCCATTGCATCCATGTTATCAAATTTGTGGCTTAGAATTGTCCATAATATTCCACGAGATCTGTAGTGATGTCTCCTCATCCATGTCTGATATTAGCAATTTGGGTCCTTTCTCTCTTTTTTTCTTAGTTTGCCTACCTAGAGACTTATTTATTTTATTGCACTTTTCAAAGAACCAGTGTTTGGGGTTTCCTATTTTCTCTGTTGATTTCCTGTTTCAATTTCATTGAATTCTGCTTCCTTTAAATTTAATTTGTTGTTCATTTTTAGTGTCCTAAAGTTAAAGCCTACTTTATTGATTTAGATCTTTCTTCTTTTCTAATATATGTATTCAATGCTATAAGTTTTGCTTTAAGCACTACTTTCACAGATTTTGATAAGTTGTATTTTCATTTTTATTTAGTTCAAAATATTTTTTAATTCTCTTAATATTTCTCCTTTGAGCTTTATGTTATTTAGAAGTGTGTTGTTTAATCTCCAAGTATTTGGGGGATTTTCCAGCTATCTTACTGGTTTCTAATGTAATTGCATTGCAGTCTGAGAGCAGACCCAGTATAATTTCTTTTAAGTTTGTTAAGATATGCTTTATGGCCCAGAATGTGGTCTGTCTTGGTAAATGTTCTACGTGATTTTGCTGCACTCCCCCCCCCACCCGGCTCCCCACTGCTTTGCAGCCAGACCCCAGCTGCCTGGCACAGCCCTGGGGGCCCTGCCTCCCTCCCGGACTGAGGTCCTTCCTGCCCTGGGCGCCTCTGCTCCTGCAGCCTGCAGGGCTTCTGTATGTCCTCGACATTCTCATGGCTTCCTGATCCCCATAAGGGAGTGTCCCCCACCCCACCCCCGCCACCAGGTGCTTGCCTTTTTATTCTTCACGGCCATTACTATCCAACACGGAAGTGATCATTGTTACGGCGTTTGTTGATCATCAGCCTCCCCGACAAGAACGAAAGCCCCTAGGTCTGCCCGGCTGGCACCAGTGGGCTCTTAACAAATACCTCTCGAAGGAATGAAGTGAGGTGAGCTGAGCTGGACAGGTTCTACCTTCCGAAGTCACCACAGGAGAAATTCCCACCATTTAGAGACTAACAACTCCAGCCGAGTGGGCTGAGGCAGGCAACAGTGAACTTCAGCAGAGACCCGTGAGCTCCCCGTGCTCATGCGCCGGCCTCACCCACGAGCCCAGCAACCTGCTGAGGTCACCAAGCTCTCCCTCCCCTCCCGCCAGCCGAGCGTCCCTCTAGTGGGTGGCCGTGGGACAGCGAGGGACGTTTGTGAACAGAGAAAGGAAGAGGCAAGGTAAAGGACGAGGACTAGCCCAGCAATTGGACTGTTTGTTTGTTTGTTTACCTCTGTTTTCTAGTGATTTTATAGTGACCATGTATTTCTTTTATAATTTTTTAAAAAGAAAAAACATGATCATTGTAAAGGAAATTATCATTCTGGTAGATTAATACCATCAGAAGATAGAGAAAGAGAGAGAGAGAGAGAGAAATAATAATAACAATTTTCCTCTAAAATGTCCTAGAAATAGACTGGAACCACGTACAATAATCCATCCTCCAGTGTAGGGGTCAGCAGCCTATAACCTACAGCCCCCTGCCTGTTTGTATAAATAAAGTTTCATCAGAACACAGCCATGATCACCAGATGCCTTCCGACTGTGCAACGTTAGAGTTGAGTTGGGACAAAGACCATGTGGCCTGCACAGCCTAAAACAGCCACTGCCTGGCCTCTTCCAGACAAAGCTTCCGACTCCTACCCTGGACAGAGTTCCTTGCTCTCTCTTTTTCTGGGCCTCCTTCCGCAATGCCAGCACAGTCACCCTGCGGCTGCTTCTGTGTCCTCCCCCCACATCTGGTGTCACTGCCTCTCAGCTGAAGATCAGAAACTAGATTCATCTTTATATTTCTACAGGGCCTGGCACAGTTTTGGCCTTGGAGCATGAGCATATTGTAGAAATATTTCAGTTCTGCTTGAGTGAGGAAGTCGGAGTGGATCCAGTCTTCAACAGCCCGTTTGGCTGTGCAGCCAGGGCTGCTCCCTCAGGCAGCCTCCTTTGCAGCCTGTCACCAACCGGTGACAGCGGCACCCTGTCTCTGAAAGCTCTTGGCCACACTGGATGGCATGAGGATGCCCCTCCTCAGCACTGCCCGCCCGGACTCCGGACAGGCACAGAAAGGCCTCTTCAGAGCCAGGAACAGGATGCAGTAAATGCCCAACCGAGGACAAGCTGAGGCACGGGTGGACAGTCTAGATTTGGCAAGTCTGACGTGCAGATTTTCATTTTTTTAAAAAGGCCATTTTGTTCCTTTCACACAAAAGCTCCCGGACTCATGCTTATGAAGCATCGCTAAGCAAGCACCACGCTGGGCGTGACATGAAAAGTGTACATCCGTCTGTGGTTTGCAGCCAACACCAGCGGCACAGGCGTCCTGGTCCCGCACAGTCAATCTGCCCCGGTCCTGCGTCTACTATGAATCCGCGTTTTAGCGACCGTCGTCCTTGCGAGCGCGCGAGGGCGAACAGCACGGAGCGCGGCTCCGCAGGCCCTTTGCTTTCAGAGGGCCCCGGTGCTAGGCTAGCGCCATTGCTTAGGGAGGCTGTGATCGCAGCGACAGGCCCCATGACCCCTCCCCCAGGAAGGTGAGCGCCGTGGGAGCTGAGCTCTAGAAGGTCAGAGTGCGCGCGCGCGTGGGAGGCACGTGTAAGGGTGTGGGGGCGTTGCTGGGAGACCCCGCATTTTTTGAGAAGAGAAGGAAGGACTGAGGCTGCCTGTGAACTCCCCCCACTGTGCCGCCCACCCTGGAGAAACGGCCACTGGACTCACGACCACTGTCCTGCCCGAGCTGGGTGTCAATGGGACGGAGCGTCCCTTTTCCCAGTGAGAGGCGGCCAGTTCACATTAAGATCGTTTCCCAGAGAGCTAATGGCCCTCTCAGGTTAAAGACTCAAAGCGAATTAACTCATCTGGTCAGGACTCTGTGGGGGACACCTGGTGGGGGGGGTCTCATCGCTGTAGCTTAATTAAAGAACCCCAGGAGCCGGGTCAGCTGGGGTGGCCCTGCAGGCTTGACTAATTGTAATATTTTTCTCATTAAATTTCTGGAAGGAGACAAGCTTGGTCCCACACAATCCCTCAATCCTCCAAATAATCAGGCGGCCTGTAGCATATTCGCCACATGGCCCAGTCCTAGGGAGCTGCCGCCCGGCAACAGCGGACATCTGATTGGTTGCGGGGACTCTGGGTTCTCGCCCCGCTGCACTGCTGGTGTTGCAGGAGACGGCGGGACAGCGAGGGGCGACACGCTCTCTGGGGGGTCTTCCGTCTTCCTGGACTCGCGTGAGAAGCAGGGGCAGTGAGAGCCACGCGCCTCCCTCCGTGCTTCCGCCCTTCACATCCGGAAAGCCGCTTCCACGCAGGCGCCTGCTGAGTCAAGGCCAGGCGGGCCCGCAGTGTGCGCGGTCACATGGCGGCTCCGAAGCCGGCCTCGCGGGCCGCCCAGGCGGAGCCACCGCACACAAGAACACTGGCTCAGGCCTGGCAGGTCCGTGCTGCCCGCCCTGGGGAGTGGTCACCACGTCTGCACAGCCCCCCTGGATGCTGGGCCTTGTGAACCTGCACTCTCCTCACATTTGCAACTGGGCATGCCCATCGCTTGTCACACTCTGTGTGATGGCTTTAGAAACATTTCCTTTTAATTTTTACGGCAAACCCAATGAGGTAGACAGTTTTATCCCAGTTTTACAAACGGCAGAGCTATGGCTCCGAGGTGAAGCAGCACGCCCAAGTTCAACAGCTGCCGAGTGCAAGAGCTGAGTTTGCGGCTCTGTGACCGTCAAAGCCCTGCCATCCGCAGAGCAAAGTCAGAGCTCTCTGCATGTCCCTTGAGCTGCTGACCTGAGCTCCCCTGGGGGCACCAGCCGCCTGTACTTCCCCACTGTCGTGGGCTAAATTGTGTCCCCCTCCCCAAAATACGTATGTTGTAGCCCTAACTCTCAATACCTCGGGATGTGATCTGTATTTGGAGACAGGGTCTTTGAGGAGGTGATGAAGTCAAAATGAGGTGATGGGCCCTAATCCGGTGTGTCTGGTGTCCTTATAAGAGGCGCTGAGGACACAGACACACACAGAGGGATGACAGCTGTAAGCCAAAGAGAGAGGCCTCAGATGAAACCAACCTGCAGGCACCTGGATCCCAGGCTGCCGGCCTCCAGGACTGGGAGACAACGCGTCTCTGTGTGTGACTCATCCGGTCTGCGGTTCTTTGCTGTGGCAGCCCAAGCAGCCCGAGATGCCTCTCCCCGTGTGCTGCCCGGGCCTTTGCTCAGACCCCATCCCCATGCCTGGGGTGCTCTTTCCACTGTCTCTGCTCGGTCAGCCTTTGCCAGTCTTTTGAGATTCAATCCATGAGTCGTTTCCTCTAACAATCCTCTGGATTGGGCTAAGAATTTCTTTTCTGATCACCTGTAGCCCCTTCTGCGTGGCGCTGTCTTAGCAGATAGCAAATCATGTTTAGTCGTGTATCTGTCTCTCTGATTGGAGAGCAGGGACCAACTTATACACCATTGTGCTCCCAGCAGCTGGCACAGGCCCTGGCACGTGGTAGATGACAAATAGATGTTGGTGGCACCATACGCTGAGTGCTGAGTCCCCATCAGAGCACATGTTGGAACCTAAGTTTCTCATATTCTTTCTTTCCTAGGCTTGTGCACAGAAGCCTCTCCCACCCCCTGGCAGGATCCGTGGGGGCCACATTTCCTTCTTTTACTCCTCTCCACTCAGCCTCAGAGTCACCTTGTGCTCCCACGCCTCAGCAGAGCACGAGGGGCCTGAACCCAGCAGGGGAGCCTGGTTCCACTCTCACCTGGCGGAGCTGTGAGCCTCTCTTTGCCCTGAGACTTCCAAAGTCCCCCTGGTCCCCTGGCCCCTCCTTGGTGCTCTTAAATCTTGGAGGCCAGTGAGATCTTACAGAGGCTGGGCTCACCTGTCCTCAGGGCCTGGAGTGGCAGGTGCGTTGACACAGGAGACAGGCCCTCCACTCCCCACCCCCTGCCTCTGCAGCGCAGCTCTGCTTCATGAGTGGGGCAGATCACTCCAAGGTGAAGTCCTGGCTAAATCCGATCTTGTAAAACAAGCAGATGAAGAAAAAGTGGCTTTGATTTGGATTGAACATGTATTATATCCAATGTATTTTTTTTTTTCGCAGCACTGGTAGCATTTTGCTATCTTGATAATTTTTTGCATATGTTAACCTTAAACTGAATTACATTTCCAGAGTCCACGTCAGCTAGTGTGTGCTTGTAGGCACGTGGGGGTGTGGTGAACCCCCACCCCTTGATCGGTGTGGACGTCTCCCAGCCTGTGAGGGTAGTTTCTCTGCGCTGACACTTCCTCCCCTTTAAAATGGGGATAATGTCTACACTGCAGGGCTGTTTTGAGAAGTGGAGATTTTGTGAGAGCTGTTCTAGTGATAGCTCTCCCTGACAACTACTGATATTAACAGTACTACTCTTTCTTCTCAACTTAATTTTCATAGCCTGGGGCAAACACCTACCTCTTTAGTATTCTCTTTACTATCTATTGCTGCTGTTGTTGTTTTTAACTAACTCCATGAGAAAGGGAGATAGGAGATGTCACGTTTGGGAATAAAACAAAAATAGCTTAAGGAAATCAGAAAGGAAGTAACTACGCCAGTGCCTGTGTTATGCGTTGCCTGGAGGACAGAAAGCGTGTCTCATGAGCGCCAGCTACCCCCGCTGGGTTCTCGCACCGGCTGTCTTCCCCCGGCACCTGACCTGGTAAAGCCAAGCCTTCACTGTGCCCTTCCTTGGTGCTTTCTGTCTTGCCTATAATAGACATATGTCATTGCTGTTTGTTGCCTTGCTTGTAGCCACTGCACAACACACCTTGTGCACGGCTTTTAGTTTAACAATTTACCAAAACAGGAGGGCCTGTGAGGAGCTGTCTCCTGCTGGGGGTGCACACCCGAACAGAGACAGGTGCAAACCTCATTGCCTGCCCTAAAGCACCCAACAATCCAGTCAATGATACAGGGTCTTAGATTTTTTTTTTTTAAATTTGAGAATAGTCAGTATGAACAGTGCTAGAGGAGTGGCATGGAGACATTGAGTGCTCCGTGAGGACAAAGGGAGCGACGGCCTGGCCCTGGTGGGGGCAGCGGAGAGAAGCCATCCATGAGACAGGGTGTCCAGAGGGAGAGCAGGCAGGGCTAGGGGAGAGCTAGGCCACCCTGGGGGGGTGCCTGCTGCCGCCTTCTCCACATGCACCGCCTACTTCTCCCACCGCAGCCCCCAGAGAAGGAGTGGCTTGCTCCCCTGGCCATGGAGGCTGCCTTGCCTGGCTACCCCCTGCAGAGCGAGCAAAGCCCCCTTTCCCAGGGTTGGAACGGCCTCAGGACACATTCAGAACCCACCTGATCCTGATCTCAGGGCAGATGGGACCTCATCACTCACAGGGCCTCATGCAAGACCGCTGTCCACCAAGACCAATGTGGACAGATGGTTTGGGCAGGCAGGATGGCTTGGGGGGCAGTTCTTCCGCAGGTCCTTTTTAATGGCGACAGTGATAACAAAATCAATATAGTATGATTATTACATAACATCAGTGCATTTGAGCAGATCAAGTACATCCGAATCAATGTGCTCATTATACAACTTACAATATGCAGTCTGATGTACAATGCAGCGTACAGTGTACAACACAAACCACACCATGTACAGCTTGACACAGTCAGGCATCGTGCAATGATGGGGCTATGTTCTGAGAAGTGCTTTTTTTTAGGTGATTTCATTGCTGTGCAAAAATCACAGAGTTACTTACACAAACCCAGACGGTGAAGCTTACTCCAAACCTAGGCTACATGGACAGCTTATTGCTCCCGGGCTGCAAACCTGCACAGCATGTGACTGTACTGAACACTGTAGGCGACTGTAATACAATGGTAAATATTTGTGCATCTAAACATATCTAAACTCAGGCCGGGCGTGGTGGCTCACGCCTGTAATCCCAGCACTCTGGGAGGCTGAGGCGGGTGGATCGCTCGAGGTAAGGAGTTCGAGACCAGCCTGAGCAAGACCCTGTCTCTACTAAAAATAGAAAGAAATTATCTGGCCAACTAAAAATATGTATAGAAAAAATTAGCCGGGCATGGTAGCGCATGCCTGTAGTCCCAGCTACTCGGGAGGCTGAGGCAATAGGATTGCTTAAGCCCAGGAGTTGGAGGTTACTGTGAGCTAGGCTGACGCCACGGCACTCACTCTAGCCCGGGCAACAAAGTGAGACTCTGTCTCAAAAAAAGAAAAAAACATATCTAAACTCAGAAAAGGTACGGTAAAAACACAGCACTAATGATGAAAAATGGACACTGTGTAGGGCACTGACCATGAATGGAGCTCCCGAGACTAGAAATCGCTCTGGTTGAACCAGCAAGTGAGTGTTGGGTGAAGGGGAGGCCTAGGACATTCCTAGTGTTTATAAAGTCTGTAGACTTTATGGAAACACTGCACACTTAGGCTACACTAAATTTATAAAAAGAAAATTTATTTCTTTAATAATATATTAACATTAGCTTACTGTAACATTTTTATTTTGTTTTAATTTTTTTAACTTTTGACTGTTTTGTAATAGTGCTTAGTTTAAAACACACATTGTACAGCTATACAAAAAATTTCTTTCTTTACGTCCTTATGCTATAAGCTTTTTTTATTTTTAACACTTTTTTTTTTACTTTTTAAACTTTTTGGTTAAAGACTAAGACACAAACACACAGTAGGCCTACACAGGGTCAGGATCATCGATATCACTGTCATCCACTCCACACCTTGTCCCTCTGGAAGGTCTTCAGGGGCGACAGCAGGCCTGGGGCTGCCGCCCTGTGACAGCAATGCCTTCTGGATGCTTCCTGGAGGACCTGCCCGGGGCTGTGTTACATTTACTTTTTTTATATAAGTAGAATGAGCATACTCTAAAAAAAAGGATAAAAGTTTAATAAATATACAAACCAGTAACCTAGTTGTTTATTTTTATCAAGTGTCGCACACCGAGTGTATTGCATGCGCTTTGCTTTCATAGCCCTGGCAGTGTGGGGCTGCTCTCGCCCGCCTTCCCACATGCGGGACTAATGTGTCGCGCTCCACCGCCACTGTGTCACTAGGCCACAGAAATCATTCATCTCCGTTTTAACCTTGGGGACCACTGTCATACGTGTGGTCTGCCTTGACAGAATGTTTTCACGCGGTGCGGGACTGTGTAGCTGGACACCAGCTGGAGGGCCGATGCGCGGTACATGTTATGTACAATATAATGATGCCTGTGTGAATAGTTCGCTCCGCCTACACGCAGCCCAAATAAGAAACACTCTACAAACGCCGAAGCCGAGGGCTGGAGAAGGCCAAGACGCGCCGTGGGTCACAGCGTGGAGCGACACAGCGTCGCCCTCGGCTCGCAAACGCGCTCCCGCCACGGCGTCTTCCCGGCCGCCTCCAACCTCTTCTCCGGGCTCAGCCCGACGTCCTCTGCCTAATGGCCTGGGCCACCCTTCGTCCCCTGCTCTGGCTGATCCAGGTGCCCCTCCCAGCCTCCCTAGCCGCAGCTCCCGGGAGCTCAGAGCCGCACACGCGGCCGCCCAGTTCTCAGCTGGCTCCCCGTGCGCCTCCGCAGCCTCTTCGCACTGCTCCTCGGCCGTTAGTCCATCAGGAAATCGCTGCAGTGAGCTGTGGTCAGCGTTTAAGCAAAGAAAAAGAAGAGAATAGAACAAAATAGGATGCATCGCACATATTGATAGTATGGATCGGCCTGTTTTGTACAACTTTTGTTTCCTCTGTGTGTGCATGTGTGTTTCTGTGTGTGAGTGTGTTTGTGTATGTGTCTGTGTGAGTCTGTGTGTGTTTGTGTCTCCGTGTGTGACTGTGTGTGTGACTGTGTGTGTGTGTGCTGGATCACCATGAAAAATGTATTTTTTACATTTTACTGTGGATTATGATCAAAAAAGTTGCAAGCCCTGAGTTAGAGGACTGGCATTTTCCTACTCATTCTGTTGCCCTCGGTGCCTACAAAGTGGCTGGCCCCAGGGAATGGGGACCGGATCAATACCTGAGTTAACAGTCCAGGAAGGAGCTCAAGCCAGAGCTCGGGGGTGTGGCTGCCGGTCCCTCCCGACTCCTGCTCCAACACTCCCAGTCCGCGCGCCGCCCCCAAGCCTGCAACCCGTCTCCCCACACACGACTGCCCCCCCTCTGACCCCCTGCAGGAAGGGGCCCAGCCGGGTTGACCTCATTAGAGCACTGATACTGCGTGCGGGGTGGTGCAAAAGTGAAATCCTCCCATTCGGGCATTTACTGAACACCCAAACTCCACTGCGTGCCTCAGTGCGTGGCGTGCTGTGGGGCAGGGTGGTGCCCGGTACCTGTCCCTACACTAAGCACCAGCACCCCTCGCCCCCGCCCCCACCCCTTAGCTCCTGCGCAGTGGGGGGAAGAGCATCCTGGAACCAGCGCTGCGCAGCTACCTGCAGACACACACCTGCGCCCCCTTTCCTTCCCTGGCCCGGTGTCTGCCTCGCCGGGCTCAGTGCGGGCCGAACAGGCTGGTGTTCCACGGCGGCGAGGCTGGAAGGTGACCCCCGCTGTTTCCCGCCCGGAAATGCAGGCTGCCCTGGCAGCGCCGCGTCTCAGCTGGCTCTGGGGGGCGGCCAGAGGCCTTGTGCATCCTGCCCCCTAGCTGCCCTTCCGGAAGGTCCGCGGGGTCCTCCCTCTGGAGAGAGCGCTCCCTCCTGCTGTTGTCTGCCCCACTGCCGCTCTGGTTTCACTCCAGGGACTGGGACTTTGGGAACTGAGCCGGACTCAAACATTTGGCCTGAGATTAGGCACTCGGCAGACTCACGGCTCAAGTGAGGCCAAGCAGCCGGGAAGAGACTGAGCAGAGGGGAAGGCTGGCCGCTGGCCGGTACACTTTCCCAGGGTCCCTCTAAGAGCTTCTCTCACGTGAGGAAAGGGTGGAGGACATGGAGATTTGACAGCCAACTACTTAACAAGAGATGAAAGGAAGCTGTGGGGACACAGGTTGTCTGGTGACAGCAAGCAGAAAGCAGGACAGGGCCACCAACATTCCTCTTAGTTCCTGAGGGTAGGGGGCTACTTTCCATTTGCACTTAGCGTGTAGGCTGTGTAGTGGCAGGGGTCTCACTCTACTGCCCAGGCTGGTCTCGAACTCCTGGCCTCAGGTGATCCTCCCACCCTGGCCTCTCAAAATGCTGGGATTGCAGGAGTGAGCCACTGTGCCTGGCTAGGAAGCAGAACTGCTAAGTGTTCCATTGATTCCAGAAAGCAGAATTATGTTTCCAAGTAAAGCAATTAAGATGTAAATTTAAAACAAACAAAAATGCTAAATGTCCCAAGAGGCTATAGTCACCCTGTTTATCAGGGATCTTTGAGCTGCAGGTCACTGGTAAAAGCCAGAAGGAGGGACAGAAGAAACAAAGGACTGTCTTCCTGCCCCTGAGGAATTGACCTTCTAAGACAGAGACAGGTAAAATGCACATAAAAGACAATATGTAACCATGTACATTAGAAAACACAAACTCCTCTGGGGTGAATGATATCCCAAGTCTGGGGGTTATGGGATTTGAACATCGTAGATCAGGTGACTCAGGAGAGGTTTGTGGGGTACTGAGTCCATCCCTGCCCCTACAGGCAGCGACGGTCAGGAAAAGCACGCCCTCCAGCGTGGCTGTGGGTGTGGGCGTCCCATGGCAGCAGTCTGTTTGCAGCCTCTGGAGCAGAGAGAGGAAAGGGAGAGGTGAGGACAAGCCACGCAGAGGGACTCACTCGTACTGTTCCCATCACACCCTTCACGCGTACGTGCATTTGACCGGCCTGCATTGCCTGTTCCGCCGCGGTCCCGGGCATTCATTCACACTGAGAACTCTGGTAAATTCTGGCAATCAGGAACCAAGCAATGGCACAATCAGAGTAGCCTAGGACGAAGAGGTTTTTGGGACAACATGCAGGAAAGTGTATAAGACAACAGAGGCTGGAAGTCCATAAAGTAACAAGATTTAGCAGACTTTTATTTAGGAAAAGAAATGACACAAAACTTGTAAAATTTTGGCCTCATTGTTTTGTGATCTTTTAAATTCGCCTAAAATGTTTGAGGTGTGAAAAATAGAGAGAAGACAGGCACTGCAGCACAAGGCAAGAGTCCCAGCTACTCCGGAGGCCGAGGCAGGAGGATTGCTTGATCCTTGAGGCCAGCCTGGGATATCCCATCTCTAAAAAAATAAACAAATAAAAAACAGAGGGGATGAGGTAGCCATTCACTAATAGTAGTTTATTAAAGGCATTATTTTTCCACCAAATTCACTAAGGCCTGGACACCAAAACCTGGGCCCCGTACAGTTCAAAACAAGTGACATTACCCAGAATAGCCATAGGTCCAACAAGCTGTCCAGCCACCTACCAGTTTCACCTACAGTCCTTGGACCAAGCTAAAACAAAGTGAAACAGAGACAGTAGCTCCTGGCTGGTGGAAGAGCCCACTCTCATGTCTGGAGCCTGGCTTCCAGCCTTCAGAATAGCTCTGTGGCCCACACTTCATGGCACTTGTCTTAAATGTATGGGCCACACTCCCTAAAGCTCCTACCGCCTGGCTGCTCACAGCCTTCCTCCACCACAGGCCTGCATCCCATCTGGGCTGCCCAGCAGAGCCTGTCCTGAGCTCTCCACATGCATAAACATTAGCACCGTGAGGAATCAGTGGCCACCACACCCAGGCCAACCCACAGGACCAGCTCCTGTCCCCGTGGGGTGTCCCCTGGGCCTGCCCACATCATATGGCAGTCTCTTGTCTACCTTTGTGGGGGGTATTTCCTCGAACACTCTCAGGCAAAGCAGCTGTCTCTCTCCCTGTCTGAGCTGCTATGTTTTGAAACACATTGGCCAAGAAACAATATACTTTAAAAAGTCTCGCAAGACTCCGTGAGCTTGCAAACTGCAAGGAAATAAAACAATATTTTAACAGGCTGTCCAGCCAACAGGGATCCTGGGAGTCTTATATCAGGACTCCATGAGTAATCCTATCAAAACTAACACAGGCTACAACAATATTTAGCCAGGAATACTGCTGAAAGCTGCCAGTGTGTGGTCCTCCGTGTAACGATTTCTCAGGTTTTTATGCTGGGCAGAGGTTTGGGGAGGAGATGGCGTTTCAGAGACTGTTTTACCTTCCGTGGAACAGTTCCTGATGCATGCCAAGAACAGTCCCATTACTAGTCAGAAGCCAGGCTGCACCTTTGCATGGGTCTTTCAGGCACTCACTTAGAAAAGGCAAACCAAAGCTTCCCCAAAGAACACGTTACTTTGTTCTTACAGCCTTGGCGGTGGCAACTTCTACGTCGTGTGCCAAGATTCTGAGCCTTCCCCCTAAGCCTGGGAAGGAAGGCAGGTGGGGAGTGGCCATGGCTCCCGACAGGAAGAAGTGAGTAAAGTCCTTTCTGAGCTCCCAGGGCTGCTGCCAGCTCTCCAAATGCCACGGAGAGTGGGAACAGCGCTGGCCGGGAGACCAAGGCCGTCATTAGGTATACTCTGCCCACGGCAGCCTCAGCCCTCCTTTGCACTGTTTCTGTTCTCTGCTTCGTGTCTTTTCATACACAGACACATACATGTGTATGCACATGCTCACACAAGCACATGTGTGTATACATATGCTCATGTAAGCATATCCTTGTGCACACATGCTCAAGCTAACACACACCCATGCACACATGCACACATGCTCATGCAATTATGCCACAGGCACCTGTGTTCTTTATTTCACATCTTCTCGTACTCTGAACGCATGCATGTGCACACATATGTGTACACATGTGCTCACACAGGCGTGCACACATTCCCTGCAGAGGGGAAATAGCAGAGATGGATGTGAGTGCACAGAGCTGAGAGGGGAGGAGCAGAGAGTTTGGTCGTGTCTACAAAGGCGTCTGCGCAGGCAGCCCGAGTCGGGGATCTGGGTCAGGTCACACTGGGATCCCAGCTCCACCACGGGCCAGCTCAGTGTTATTGGGTTAGTAACTTAATCTGAGGCCCAGATTAAGAGTTTTTTTTTCTTTTTTTCTAAAATGAAGATGACACCATCTACTCACAGGACTTTTTTCCCCAGAGGATTAAACGAAATGATAAAGGTTAAAGCTCTTTGTAAATTTCAGTGTCGTAAGGAGTCATATGGAGCTGACAAAAAGGAACAATGTGCATCTCTAAATGCAACTATGGGAACATCCTCACATACTTTGAACCAAAGGTAAAAAGTTGATGAAAAATGTACAAAGAACAGAACACTGTCTAGCGCCCAGCATGTCCCAGGCTGTTTGTGTGTTCTGGCCGACGCCCGTACGTCACCTGGTGAGTGATGACGCAGCTCCGCAGGTCTGGGACCCTGGACTGATTAGAAGTGACTGTCATTTAGACAAGGACACAGGGTCATAAAACAAACAACAACATCTTGTCTTTATTTAAAATTCTGGTATTCTGTTCATCAAGACTTTTGCATGGAAATAACTTTTATTTTTTAAATATTGCATTAAACTATTACTTATCTTGATTACTGAGTTCTTCGGTGTCCCCTTAAATTTTGCACGGGAGCCAAGCACTTCCCTTGCCTCCCTCAGCTGCAGCCCTGGTGAACTGTAAATGAACGTCACTCGTCATTGCCATGTTTCATTTCAGCAGATTTTCTGTGCAGCCGAGTCACTCTGTCTTTTCTCCCTGTCTGCCCAATCTATAAAATAATAAAACTGTTGCAAAGAGTATAAAAGAAGTAAGAAAGTTGGCCCTTGGTGTCAAGGACCTTACAGTCTGGTTGGGAAGCCAACCTGGCCTGCTTCAAGCTACTGAGCTACACAAGACAGTGTGATAAAAACTGTTTTTATAAATTTTATAGGATTTCAGACTAGGAGGAAGACTTGTGGGAGCCATGATCTCTCTGTAATAGGTTCATTAAAGTGAATCTTGAGTGAAGTGCAGATCTGGATTAGCGTGAAAAATGGAGAGAAACATCACACAGCTGAGATGCTGGGAGCCTCTCTCCTCTGTCTTTGGGTCAGATTCCAGCTCTCGCTAATTAACATAGTAACCCTGGATGCACAAAAGCTGTGGTGGTCAGAGCTCTCTCTAGAAAAAGGGTTCAAGCCCCCCCCCACCAGTGGCTCCCCAAATCTCATAACAGCTGGCAATATTTTTTGATCATTTTGGCCATTTCAGCACCAGAACTTAAAATGGATCTTAATAATGGGTTTGGGATTTGGGGGTTTTGTTGTTGTTGTTGTTGTTGTTTTTTGTTTTTGTTTTTGTTTTTTGGCCACAATTTAAAAAGAATGGTGAAGGAGAAAGCTAGGTAGCTGTCTAGGTTGTCAAAAACAAGGATAGTCTGAGAAATTGTCACAGCCAAAAGGAGCAGACATGACAACTAAATGTAATGTAATGTTTGGATGGGACCCTGGGACATAACAAGGACATGAGGTGGAAGCTAAGGAAACCTGGAGCTAGATGCCAGTTAATGGCAACGCCCAAGTCTGGGTTCGTTCCTACTCCAGTGATGTGAGCTCTGACAGGGCAAACTGAAAGGCATATAGGGGGCCTCTGTCCTGTCTTTGGAACTTTTCTATAAATCTAGAACTATTCAAAATATGAAGTTTACTGAAATTAAAAAAAAAGTTCCTAGTGGCACAGTAAGGTTAGAATCCGGCAGAGGGATAAAAATGAGTCCTGAAGATATCAAAAGGTAAGGCAATCTCGGCCAAAACCTCTCTTCCAAGTCCCCCCAGAGGGGCGTGTGTGGGGGTAGTGTGGGGAGGCCACTGAGCTGGAGTGAAACGTCTGGAGGAGTCCAGGGCTCAGGATTCTGTCACCCAACAGAACCTCAGGTCGCTAACTGCAGCCTGGGTGCTCCCAGCTGAAAATGACTCCTACGAAACGCCCCAGGCCAAAGCACAAGGCGTCAGAAACCGAGTTCCCACGTCCCCCAGCAAGGACCTGAGGCCTCCCAGGGCTGGCTTGGCTCCCTCGGGGGCTCCGGGATCCTCCCGCTTGTCCTCTGGGCCTCCTCCCGGATGGGCAGGACCAGGGCCACCTGAGAAGCTGCGACCCAGGACACACTTGTTCGCTTATCCATGGCAGTCTGGACTCAGTTTACCCTCTTGCTTCCTTGGCCCAATCTGGAAGTACAGGAGCATAGTGCTGATAAGTCTCAAAATTGAATTAAAATGAGAAGTAACTGAAGTAACAACACAGCTCAGGGCACATGGCAGTTCCACAGAGGCACAGTCCCTAGTCCAGCCTCTGGGGCTCACTGTGTGTCTGTAAGTTTCTCCGTTTGGAAAACCCTAACAAGGCAGCAGCCTTCACATGCCGGGGTGAAAACACAGAGTGTCTTACTGGAAGGAGGATCACTGGAACCCAGGAGTTCGAGGCTGCAGGGAGCTATGATTGCACCACTGCACTCCAGCCTGGGTGACAGAACAAGACCCTGTCTTTAAAAAGAAGTAAAAATTAAAATAAATAAAAATTTGTAACAAGTGGTCCCATAAGGTGAAGCCAGCCTGGAAAAGAGAAGGCTGCGGAGGGAATGTCTTCAGTCCACAAGGGACCCTCCCCACAGTGCTTCTCACCAGAAACACAACCCGTGTGCACGCGCATGCACACACACACACACGCACACATGCACACGCACACACATGCACACACACACACACACACACACACGCACGCACGCGTGCACGCCCCTGCTCACTGCGGGCTCAGTGTGCATGAGCCGCCCGTGCTGGCCATGCAGAGAGAGGCCGGCCAGCCCGGGGCCTCCCCTCCTCCGCCCCGTGGGGGTGCTGCACGCGCACACGGCCCACAGGCTGCACCTCCAGGGCCCCCGCTGCTCACCAGGTGTTTGCCTTCCCGTTTCTCAGAACCGGAAGGGAGTGCAGAGCTCTTCAGCTGCAGTCTGTGCTGCTTTCTCCCATCTGACTGGGGGCTCCCTGAGCACCCCGTGCCCAGCAGTGCTCGCTGGGAAGCAGTCAGGGACTCTGGGCAGGAGCGCAGAAGCCCGCCGTGCAGGGAGGCCGCCTGCGGGTGACCCCAGCAAACAGGCCCACCTGATTTCACAACAGTGGGATGGGGACAAACCACTCAACTCAGCCAAGAGCCTGGCGAGTGGCCACCACCCCTCCCCCGTCTGCTGGTCAGGACACGGGCAGCCGGAGGAAGCGTTCTCAGACCGGGCACTTTAGGAGCCAGCGGGTTGGTCAAGACCCACAGAACCAACCCAGTGGGCCCTGTGCTGCTGCCCTCGGCCCTGCATTGTCACGTTGGGGACACACTGGTATTAGGGCCTCACTGTCCACATTTGCCCTCAGCACCTCGCCTCTCACCAGCTTCAGTTCAGTCTTCCCCAGCACTAACCGAAGCTTTTCCTCTGTCGCTGCCAGCAACGTCTTTCATCTGCCTGTCTTCCTGCTTCTGAAGCCACCAAATGGTGAATTTATCCTGTGCAATGTATGAGGGTCCCTTGTGGACTGAAGACATCCCCTCCACAGCCTTCTCTTCTCCAGCCTGGCTCCACCTTATGGGACCGCTTTTTAAAAATTTTTAAATATTTATTTTTTACTTTTTTTAGAGACAGGGTTTTGTTCTGTCACCCAGGCTGGAGTGCAGTGGTGCAATCATAGCTCCCTGTGGTCTCGAACTCTTCCCAAGTAGCTGGGATGACAGGTGTCAGCCACCATGCCCAGCTCTGTGACCACTTTGTTTACCTGCTCTGGATGCTTTGATTTATCAACACCCCTTAAAATTAAGAACTCTGTTCTTAGAGCACAGTTTGGAGTTTAGAATAGGAGTAATGCCAAGATAATTGATCTATCCCATTGCTATAGTTTGGACGTTTGTCCCCTCCAAATTCCGTGTTGAAATTTGATCCCCAATGTTGGAGGTGGGGCCTGATGGGAGGGGTTGATTCACAAGGGCAGATACTTCCAGAATAGATTAATGCCCTTCCTTGAGGGTGAGTGAGTTCCTCAGAGAGCTGGTTGTTAAAAAGAGGCTGACACCTCCCCGCCCTCTCCCTTTGTCTCTCACCCTGTGATCTCTGCACACGCCACTCCCCTTTGCCTTCCGCCAGGAAGCAGCCTGAGGCCCTCACAGATGCCGGCTCAATGCTTCATGTACACCCTGCAGAAACAGGAGCCAAATACCCCTCTTTTTTTTAAAAAAAAAAAGTTTTTATGTATTCCTTTATAGCAACACAAATGGACCAAGACACCCATTCTGACTTTTCCTTTTTTTTTTTTTTTTTTGAGAAAGAGTCTTGTTTGTCATCAGAGCTAGAGTGCATTGGTATCATCATAGCTTACTCCAATCTCAGATTCCTGAGCTCAGGTAAACCTCCTGCCTCAGCCTCCCAAGTATTTGGGACTACAGGTGTGCGCCACCACACCCAGATAATTTTATTTTAGTAGAGATGAGGTTTCTCTCTTGCTCAGGCTGGTCTTGAACTCCTGAGCTCAAGTGATCCTCCTGCCTCAGTCTCCCTGTGCTAGGATTACAGGTGTGAGCCACTGTGCCTGGCCACTTTTCCTTTTTTAATGCTACTTGATAATGATTTCCTTAGAAATTTCAAATCAGTGATTTTTTTTAATTCTACCATTCCTTCTACATTTATTGCCTGGCATTCTTCTGTAAAGCTGAGCTTTCCTTTATCAGCTGAAGTTATTTGGCTACCATGAAATATATTTCCTATTGGGAGGGTAAGATTAATAATTATTATGCTTTAATGAATTTCAAATAAGTTGATTATTGCAAAAAATAGTGAAAATGGAGGACTTTCTTCTTTGCTCTCTTTTAATTATTATTATGAATTCATAGATTTTGTTCCATCTTAGAGATTAAAGACATAAAGCTAGGACATAACTTCCTTTTCTTAATGTTATGCAGCTAATAAGTGGCAGAGCTGGGACTAGGACCCAGGCCAGTCTAATACCAAGGCCAATCTCCTAACCATGATACTTTACTGCTTCCCTATGGCCTACCTGTTTTTTTAAGTTTTCAAATACTGAGTTTGAAAGTACAAATTCTTGCAGTTCACTTGGTTAATACTAGACCCAAGGCTTGTGGGATTATAACAAAATATCTAATATTCATGTCATCAGAGTTTTGGAAAAAAAGAAGAAAGAGGGCAGGACTGAAAAAGTACTCAGAAAAATAATGGCTGCAAAATTCCCAAATTTGGCAAGAGACATAAACCTAAAGATTCAAGAAGCTGAATAAACTCTAAGTAGGATAAAAACAATGAAATCTACACCAAGACACACTATAATTAAATTTCTGAAAACTAAAGATTATACATAAAACAAATGACAACACATTTCTAATTGGAAACCAAGGAAGTCAAAAAGAAGTGGCACAATATTTTTCAAATGCTGAAAGAAAATCAGAATAAAGAATACCCAGCAAAAAAAAAAAAAATCCCTAACCAAACAAACACCGATCAAGATTAAAGAAAAAATCAAGACACTGTCAGGTGAAGGAAAACTAAGAATTTCTCACCAGCAGACCTACCCTAAAAGAATGGCCAAAGGTTGTTCTCTAAAGATAAAGGAAACAATAAAAAAAGAATCTTTGGAACATCAGGAAGGATGAAAGAACACAGTAAGCAAAAATGTAGATTTTCTTCCCCTCTTGAGTTTTCTGAATAATGTTTGACAATTGAAACAAAAAGTATAGCACTGTTTGATGCGACTCTCAATGTATGTATAGAAATATTTAAAACAATTATATGACAAAGGGCCGGGGAAGGAATGTAAAGGGAGGTAAGGTATTTATGCTTCACTCAAGCTGGCAAAATGATGATGCCAACAGACTACGATAAGTCATATATATGTAAATGTAATACCTAGAGAAACCATTAAGAGCTAGACAAAGAAATACACTCAAAAGCACTATAGATACATCACAATGAAATTCTAAAAAATGTTCCAGTAACCTACAAGAAGGCAGGAAAGAAAAAACAGAGAACAGAGAAGCAGAGAGAACAAACAGAAGACAAAAAATAAAATGACAGACTTAAGCCCTAACATATCGATAATTACTTTAAACATGGATGACCTAAAGTTACACTAATTAAAAGACAGATTGACAGTAGAGTAGGACTAAAACAATATTTTAGTTTGTTTGATGGTGACTTGTTTTTTGCTCTTAGCTAACAGCCAAATTCCACTTCTGTACACAAAGCTTGCTTGCTTATTGCTTGGTTACGATAAAGAGCTAAAACCATGCTCAAATGCAGTTAAAAAAGAAAGAAAAAAACCGCACCGCAGGTGGCTTCCTGATAGGGAGGCCGGCTGTGCAGGGCAAGTGTCCTTGGGGAGAGAATCTCCTGGGAGGGAATCTCTTGGGAAAGAGTCTCTTATCGGAAATAACTAGCAACAGACTCCAGCAAAAAAAAAGTATAAAAGCTTTGTTTTTACCCCAGGGCGGGGTCCTGGTTCATAAAGAGACCACTGCGTTGGTGCTCTGGGACTTGGACCCTAGCTCGAGCTAGTCAATAAAATAAAACTCCTTTGCCTTTGCAGCCTCAGTGACTCTGTCTTTCTGTTCCCGGGGCCAAGGGGAACCGGCTCTAACATTTTGGGGGCTCGTCCAGGATCCCAAACCCCCCCGGAACAGAATCCGGATCCCAGGAAGAGTTAAAGCGCTGAAAATCTGTACGGTGTAGGTGATTGGGCCCTGGAAAGAGACCGGCAGAAGACTTAGGCAGACGCACTGGTGGGTCGCCGGTCGGGAGTGACAGGAGACGTCCGTCACCCCCACGGTTGGTTTTGCTTCTTTTTGTTTCCAGTCAGTGGGAGGCACTCCCGAGAGGGGGATAAGTCCGGGGCCACTCGGCAGTCAGTGGGAGGCACTCCCGAGAGGGGGATAAGTCCGGGGCCACTCGGTAGTCAGTGGGAGGCACTCCCGAGAGGGGAGGTAAGTCCGGGGCCACTCGGCAGTCAGTGGGAGGCACTCCCGAGAGGGGAGATGAGTCCGGGGCCACTCGGCAGTCAGTGGGAGGCACTCCCGAGAGGGGAGATGAGTCCGGGGCCACTCGGTAGTCAGTGGGAGGCACTCCCGAGAGGGGAGGTAAGTCCGGGGCCACTCGGCAGTCAGTGGGAGGCACTCCCGAGAGGGGAGGTAAGTCCGGGGCCACTCGGCAGTCAGTGGGAGGCACTTCCGAGAGGGGAGGTAAGTCCGGGGCCACTCGGCAGTCAGTGGGAGGCACTCCCGAGAGGGGAGGTAAGTCCGGGGCCACTCGGCAGTCAGTGGGAGGCACTCCCGAGAGGGGAGGTAAGTCCGGGGCCACTCGGCAGTCAGTGGGAGGCACTCCCGAGAGGGGGATAAGTCCGGGGCCACTCGGCAGTCAGTGGGAGGCACTCCCGAGAGGGGGATAAGTCCGGGGCCACTCGGCAGTCAGTGGGAGGCACTCCCGAGAGGGGAGATGAGTCCGGGGCCACTCGGTAGTCAGTGGGAGGCACTCCCGAGAGGGGAGATGAGTCCGGGGCCACTCGGTAGTCAGTGGGAGGCACTCCCGAGAGGGGAGATGAGTCCGGGGCCACTCGGTAGTCAGTGGGAGGCACTCCCGAGAGGGGAGATGAGTCCGGGGCCACTCGGTAGTCAGTGGGAGGCACTCCCGAGAGGGGAGATGAGTCCGGGGCCACTCGGTAGTCAGTGGGAGGCACTCCCGAGAGGGGAGGTAAGTCCGGGGCCACTCGGCAGTCAGTGGGAGGCACTCCCGAGAGGGGAGGTAAGTCCGGGGCCACTCGGCAGTCAGTGGGAGGCACTCCCGAGAGGGGAGGTAAGTCCGGGGCCACTCGGCAGTCAGTGGGAGGCACTCCCGAGAGGGGGATAAGTCCGGGGCCACTCGGTAGTCAGTGGGAGGCACTCCCGAGAGGGGAGATGAGTCCGGGGCCACTCGGTAGTCAGTGGGAGGCACTCCCGAGAGGGGAGGTAAGTCCGGGGCCACTCGGCAGTCAGTGGGAGGCACTTCCGAGAGGGGAGGTAAGTCCGGGGCCACTCGGCAGTCAGTGGGAGGCACTCCCGAGAGGGGGATAAATCTGGGGCCACTCGGTAGTCAGTGGGAGGCACTCCCGAGAGGGGAGATGAGTCCGGGGCCACTCGGCAGTCAGTGGGAGGCAGTCCCGAGAGGGAGATAAGTCCGGGGCCACTCGGCAGTCAGTGGGAGGCACTCCCGAGAGGGGAGATGAGTCCGGGGCCACTCGGCAGTCAGTGGGAGGCACTCCCGAGAGGGGAGATAAGTCCGGGGCCACTCGGCAGTCAGTGGGAGGCACTCCCGAGAGGGGAGATGAGTCCGGGGCCACTCGGCAGTCAGTGGGAGGCACTCCCGAGAGGGAGATAAGTCCGGGGCCACTCGGCAGTCAGTGGGAGGCACTCCCGAGAGGGAGATAAGTCCGGGGCCACTCGGCAGTCAGTGGGAGGCACTCCCGAGAGGGGAGATGAGTCCGGGGCCACTCGGCAGTCAGTGGGAGGCACTCCCGAGAGGGGGATAAGTCCGGGGCCACTCGGTAGTCAGTGGGAGGCACTCCCGAGAGGGGAGATAAGTCCGGGGCCACTTGATGGAAACGGTGTTTGGAAAGGCGAAACCAGGTGGATCCGTTTGACGAGGAATCCAAACGGTAGCCGGCTAAGTTGTCTGTTGCGGGAGGCCCCCCCGAGTGGGGATAAGTCCGGGACCGCTGTCTGTCATTCTGTCTTTTGTTTGTTCCCCGTTGTCGTTACTTTGTCATCTCGTCTGTGTGTTGTTTTTTTTTTTTCCGCTTCTATGACGCGCCTGGTCTTGGAAGGTGCAGTGTTCTGGGTGCAGCTCTTCCTCCTCTGTTCACTAGCCCTGGTGTTTGGTGTCGGTCTATACACTGTAGCACCCCAGGCTTGGAGTGCTCCACAGAAGTGTACATTTACATTCTTCTACTGGGTTGTCGTGGGAGTCCTAGCGTGGCTCCGGATCGACTCTCCCTTCTAAGAGGTAAAGTCTGTCTGTCTGACTGAGTGAATGAAGTGTGACTGTATGAGGTTCCACGGCTACGGCTACGGAATCTGAGTGGGTCCTAACCTGCGTTTCTGTGGCGACGTCGTACGGCATAACGGTGATTCACTCCCCTAAAAAGGAGTGACCGGGCCCGGGCTCTATACGGGTACACCTTAGCCAAGACGCGCCTAACTTCCCTTGAGGGACACAGCCAGGCGGACACCTGAGTGGACTCCCTTCCCCAATACCCTTGTGAGCATGGGTCAGACTCAGACAACGCCTCTGTCTATCCTCATTGATCATTTCAAAGATGCTAAGGAAAGGGCACACAGCCTTTCCTTGGATGTAAAGAAAAAGAAATTCATCACCTTGTGTGAGACAGAGTGGCCAGCCTTCGGGGTAGGATGGCCACAGGAAGGAACATTTGATGCTGAGCTTATTGAAAAGGCAAAAGGGATAGTCTATGGCCATCACGGCCATCCATACCAAGTCCCCTATATTACAGTCTGGCAGGATTTGGTCCAGAATCCACCACCTGGGCTAAGGGCCCTCCTGCCAGCATCAAGGGAGAAGACACAAGTCCTAGTTACCAAAGAGATAAAGAAGAGTGGGGAACAGGATCCTCAGCCCACAGGGCCTGTGCTGCCAGACTCTAATCTATATCCTGATTTAATAGATTTAGAGTGGCATACACCCCCACCTTATGATCCCAGGGTGGTCCAGGGGGCCCAGGCGGCTCCTGCGGCTCCCGCAGCCCAAGGGAAGACGGGGCCTCCGACAGGGGGTCCGGCGTATGGCACTAGACAACGGACTGGACAAACTCCAGATCCTGAACCAGTGAGAGCGCTTCCCTTGAGGGCTGTGGGACCCCCGGGAATGGACGGAGAACAGGCGTATCAGTACTGGCCCTTCTCCACCAGTGATCTTTATAATTGGAAATCTCAAAATACGAATTTCTCTGATAATCCAAGAGATCTAATTAGCCTTTTAGATTCTGTCCTTTTCATTCATCAGCCCACATGGGACGACTGCCAACAGTTACTTAAGGTTCTCTTTACCACAGAGGAGAGGGAGCGAATCCAGCGAGAGGCACAAAAGTTAGTTCCTGGAGAGGACAGCAGACCTATCATCAACCCTCGAGTCATCGACCAGACCTTTCCCCTTGAACGGCCACCATGGGACTACAATGGGGCTGAGGGTAGGGAGCATCTCCGGGTCTACCGCCAGACTCTGATGGCCGGTCTCCAGGCGGTGGCACGGAAGCCGACCAATTTGGCTAAGGTAGGGGATATTCGGCAGGGGCCCGAGGACAGTCCAGCGGCTTATCTAGAAAGGATTATGGAGGCTTTCAGACAGTACACTCCCATAGATCCTACTGCAGAAGAGAGCAAGGCGGCAGTAATGATGGCTTTTGTTAACCAGGCAGCCCCTGACATTAGGCGTAAAGTGCAGAAAATAGAAAGGCTGAGTGAGAAAACTTTAAAAGACCTGCTGGAAGTGGCAGGAAAAGTCTATAACAATAGGGAGATGCCGGAAGAAAAGTTAGAAAGAATGAGACAGGAAGATAGGAAGTTCCAGGCGGGTGAGGCACGTAAGGCAAATAAGGAGATGGCTAAGATCCTACTTGCAGCCATGGGAAGGGGACAGTCAGGGACAGATGGCAAAGAACGACCCTGGAGGGAAAGACTAGGCAAGGATCAGTGCGCCCACTGCAAGGAGCACGGACATTGGGCTAGAGAATGTCCCAAGAAAAAGGGGGGCCCAGGGAGGAGAGCATCGCCTAAGAGAGTCTTACTAGCGGGGCAAGTGAGTCATGCTTTTATGGTCATTCCAAAATGCCCCTCCCCATTATTAGGAAGGGACATACTCACAAAATTAAAGGCCCAGATCTGCAAAGAAGAAGTCACTTATCTAGGATATAAAATAAAAGAAGGTCAGCGATGGCTGACTGAGGCAATGAAACAGACTGTGTTAGGGATTCCCACCCCAACTTCATGTCAAGAAGTGCAAGAATTCCTGGGGTCAGTAGGGTACTGCCGTCTCTGGATCCCGGGTTTTGCAGAAAAAGCTCGGCCCTTATATGAAGGCTGTAAAGTGGGCCAGACATGGGAATGGACTATGCAGATGGAAGATGCCTTCTGGGCCCTAAAAAAAGCTATGTTAGAGGCCCCGGCCTTGGCACTCCCTGACCTCACAAAGGAGTTCCACCTGTTTATAGATGAGAGAAAGGGAATAGCCAAGGGGGTGCTTACGCAGACACTAGGACCTTGGAAGTGGCTGGTAGCGTACCTGTCCAAAAAGCTAGACCCGGTGGCAGCAGGGTGGCCTGCGTGCCTGCGAATCATTGCAGCTACCGCTTTGCTGGTCAAAGACGCCGACAAGCTCACCCTGGGCCAGTGTCTGCACATCACCACCCCTCACGCCATAGAGGGGATCTTGAAGCAGCCGCCGGGGCGATGGATTACAAACGCGAAGGTGACTCACTACCAGGGACTTCTGTTAGATGCCCCTCGCATCGAGTTCCGGACTCCTGCCATCCTGAACCCAGCCACGCTTCTGCCAGATCCAGTGCCAACAATGCCTGAACATAGCTGCCTTGAGATCCTGGCCGAGACCCAGATGGCCCGGAGTGACCTGCGAGACCACCCCCTTGAAAACAGCAACCTGATCTGGTTCACGGATGGGAGCAGCTTCGTCCGGGACGGACACAGGTACGCAGGGGCGGCCATAGTAGATGAGCAAGGCAGGCTTATCTGGGCCACACGCCTTCCACAGGGGACCTCGGCCCAGAAGGCTGAACTGGTCGCATTGACAGAAGCCCTTCGCCGGGCCCAGGGGAAGAGGCTGACGGTGTATACTGACAGCCACTGTGCCTTCGGGACAGTGCATATACACGGAGCCCTCTACAGAGAAAGGGGCTTCATTACAGCTGAAGGCAAGGAGATTAAGCACAAATCGGAGATACTCCAATTACTGGAAGCCATCCTGCTACCCAAGGCAGTGGCTGTAGTCCATACCCCGGGGCACCAGAGGGGGGACTCCCTTGAGGCCAGGGGCAACCGGGCCGCGGACATTGAGGCAAAAAGGGCTGTGGAGGGGCCGGTACTAACCGATGTTTTGCATCTGAGCTTGCCGCCCCCTGGGATGGGGAAGATGCCCCCCCAACCGGACTATTCCAGCACGGACATAAGGTGGGCCACAGAAAAGCTGCAGGCGATGCCGAACAAGGACGGCTGGTTCCAAGATGGAGAACATCGCCTGATAGTCCCTGAGGCCTTAGGGAATCACCTACTAGGGCACTTGCACCAGACAACGCATCTTGGCAAAAAGAAGATGTTACAGCTGCTGGCCACGGCACGACTCAGATTCAAATCACAAGAGAAGACGGCAGAGGACATTGTCAAAAACTGCCGTGTCTGCCAGGTTATGCAGCCGGGGAAGGTCAGAGGGACCCATACAGGTACCAGGGAACGGGGGAGGCAACCTGGGTTGTTTTGGGAAATAGATTTTACAGAGGTAAGACCAGGAAAATATAGGTACAAATACTTACTGGTCATGGTAGATACCTTCTCAGGGTGGGTAGAAGCCTTTCCTACTAAAGGAGAAACTGCTTTAATAGTGGCAAAGAAAATATTAGAGGAAATAGTTCCCAGGTATGGGCTGCCAGAAAGCATAGGGTCTGACAATGGGCCAGCCTTCACAAGTCAAGTTAGTCAGGGACTAGCCCGGGCGCTGGGGACAGATTGGAAATTACATTGTGCATATAATCCCCAGAGCTCAGGGCAGGTAAAAAAAATGAACAGAACCCTGAAGGAGACTTTGACTAAATTGGTCCTAGAGACTGGCAGAGACTGGGTGACCCTCCTTCCCTTCACCCTGTTCCGAGCACAGAACACCCCCTATCATTTAGGCCTAACTCCCTTTGAGATTGTGTATGGTGCTCCTCCACCAGTAGTGCCAAGAATAACTTCTGGGGCTGCGCCTGAAGCCCCAAGAGAAGTGCTACAGGCTGTACAGGCGCTACAGCGAGTTCAGGGCCAGATTTGGCCTGCGCTCCGAGCTTTTTACCAACAGGGGGAGAGAGAAGTTACCGGACACCCTTACCAGCCGGGAGACTGGATATGGGTGAAAAGGCATAATAACAAAACCTTGGAGCCCAGGTGGAAGGGACCTTTTCAGATTATTCTTGTCACCCCCACTGCCCTAAAGGTTGATGGTGTGGCGACCTGGATACACCACTCTCACGTGAAACCTGCCAGTGAGAGCGACCAGGAACAACAGCGCCACCAGTGGAAGGCCTCGGTGGACCCAAGAAATCCTCTGAAGACCAGACTGACTCGTGTGGCCCAGTGATAGAAGTGCCTGGAACAAAGATGCTTGTGGTGACTGTTATAATTGTGACTCTTGTGGGAACGCTAGTGACTGATCCATCTCCCTTTTAGAAAAGTCCCTAAGCTCACTGTCTGAGGTGGTGCTGCAAAACCAGAGGGGACTGGACCTTGTGTTCCTCCAACAGGGAGGGTTATGTGCGGTCCTTGGAGAAGAGTGCTGCTTTTACGCTGACCACACTGGAGTAGTTAGAGATACCATGGCTACAGGGAGGGACTAGCAAAGTGAAAGCGTGAGCGTAAACAAAGAAAAAGATGGTTTGAGTCACGGTTCAATAGCTCCCCTTGGCTAACTACTTTGCTTTCCACTATACTAGGACCCCTAATTGTAATCCTGCTCATTCTCACTTTCGGGCCATGTATCCTAAATAGGCTGGTTGCCTTTGTAAAAGAACGGGTTAACACTGTACAATTAATGGTTTTGCGACAGCAGTACCAGAGCTTAGAGATGAAAGACATAGAAGGCTCATAAAATACAAGACCCCACGCATGAGCAAGAGTGCTCGTAGGTACAAAGAAAAAGGGGGGAATGTAGAGTAGGACTAAAACAATATTTCAGTTTGTTTGATGGTGACTTGTTTTTTGCTCTTAGCTAACAGCCAAATTCTGCTTCTGTACACAAAGCTTGCTTGCTTATTGCTTGGTTACGATAAAGAGCTAAAACCATGCTCAAATGCAGTTAAAAAAAGAAAAAAACCGCACCGCAGGTGGCTTCCTGATAGGGAGGCCGGCTGTGCAGGGCGAGTGTCCTTGGGGAGAGAATCTCCTAGGAGGGAATCTCTTGGGAAAGAGTCTCTTATCGGAAATAACTAGCAACAGACTCCAGCAAAAAAAAAAAAAGTATAAAAGCTTTGTTTTTACCCCAGGGCGGGGTCCTGGTTCGTACAGAGACCACTGCGTTGGTGCTCTGGGACTTGGACCCTAGCTCGAGCTAGTCAAAATAAAACTCCTTTGCCTTTGCAGCCTCAGTGACTCTGTCTTTCTGTTCCCGGGCCGAGGGGAACCGGCTCTAACATAACTACTGCCGGTTGTGTGATTTTTTTCATATTGAAGCAAAAGGATGCCAGCGCCATTGTTAATGCTCATTGGACTTTTCCTTTTGGCATGCCATGCTCCTCTATGCGCGGATGGCCCAGCAGATTTCTTTATGGCCCCCATTCCTTCATTTACTTAAATGTAATTTGGAGACGTTAATATTTTCTGAAAAAAATATTCCGTTTATCTTTGATTCCTTTCTCTCTCTGCCTTCCTCCCTACATGTAGCCAACAGTCCATTCAAGAAATGAGATGTCTCTTCTAGGCCTAGACAGAATACAAAGACTGCTGGGGATTTACACTGTGGTGTGAGGAAAGCCACATACTATTAATACGGATGCAATACTATTACTAGTAGCAGTAAAAATAACAATAGCTAATAAATATTGAGCTTTCATAACGTGCCAGACACTGTTGTAAGCCCTCTGCATGAACTAATTCCTTTAATCATAACATTCCTTATACCCATTTTACAGATGAGAACACCTGAGGCACTGAGATATGAAGTAATATATTTGAATTTCACAAGCTAGTAAGTGGCAGTGCCAGGATCCAAACGCAAAGAGTCTAGCTCCACAGCCTGAGCTTTTAACCAAGATCCTGAAGGCAAAAATAAGCCGTTGTGGTAAAGTCAGACTTGGAAGTACTTCTGTGGCTGGAATGCAGAGATGGATTTATCAAGAAGCTAGAAGCTTGATTCCAGGGCCCCTGACTTACAGAAAGCATCTTCCAACGCCCTGGGAAACTTAGCAATGTGAGTACATGGTAATATATTTCTGTAAATTTTGCAAACAGATATATTTTAACCACCACAAGTACACAGTGCCTTTCTAGAGGGTAACTCTAATTTACCCTCACATTGAGTAGCTTTCAAGTAGCCATGTCCATTTTGGGGATCAAGCCAAGGAAAGTGAATTTGGGGAGACATTTTGTTTGGGTTTAATAGGATATAGAGCCAGGATGAGGGTGAGGTAAGGGAAGTGTCCAGGGTGCAAATTCTCAGGGCACTCTTGCTCTCAGGAGTGAATGTTGCACTGCGTGAATCTGAGCTCCCTTAAGTTTTGAGCTGCAGGTGCCTGGCTCGCCTCGCCCGCTCCCTGGCCTTGCTGGGCTCCGTCTATGTGGTTTACAGTTCTGTGCAGCTGTGTCATTGCTAGCCATCCAGATACAGGAATGGCTCCCAGTGACACACCTGCTACCCTCTCTGAGAGTCGCATTGGTGTCTACCTGAACTGTCCTACCCTCCCCAGCAGTGGAAGGGTTCCAGTAGCAAAGGACTAGCAGAGTTTTAGAGGAACAGAGCTGGAAGCTAGTCTGTGACAATTCTTTCCATCATAAAACACATAGCATTGTTAGAGAAGGTTTGGCTGTCTCGACTAAATCTGCTTAAAAGGGAAATTCTCTCCTGTAAGGAATATGCCTGTACTCTAAGTGCAGCAGATACAATTATAAATGCACCATACATTTTTGGAGGGGCTCACATGAAATAGAATTAATATGAATTCTTCCTGTTTGTAAGCACACAAACCTGTCGTAGCATCACAGAGAAAGTTCACCTGTGTATGAAATATCTATCTACTCTTCCTACAGAAAATATGTTATAAAACTGAAGAAGTGATAAAAGGTATACAACACAAAAATGTAGGCAAAAATAGTATTATACAGGTGTTTCAAACAGTTCATTAACCCTTTTTTCTTATGGATTTTGTTGAAGTCTATGTTATTAGCCTAATTTTAAAATTTGTAACTTGTGATGCATTTCTCACTGAAATAAATATTTATTTTTGCAACTAATTTTCTTTTCTTTTTTTGGAGACAGAGTCTTGCTCTGTTGCTGGGGCTTGAGTGCCGTGGCATCAGCCTAGCTCACACCAACCTCAAACTCCTGGGCTCAAACGATCCTTCTGCCTCAGCCTCTTGAGTAGCTGGGACTATAGGCATGCGCCACCATGCCTGGCTAATTTTTTCTATATATTTTTAGTTGTCCAGCTAATTTCTTTCTATTTTTAGTAGAGATCTCGCTCTTGCTCAGGCTGGTCTCAAACTCCTGACCTCAAGCAATCCTCCCACCTCGGCCTCCCAGAGTGCTAGGATTACAGGCATGAGCCACCGCACCCGGCTGCTTTTGTATCTTTTGACATATTTAAGAAATGTGTTAAAACAAATGCTTAATTGCTTGATATATTCCTCACCAGGGTGTCATTTCCAACACCAAATTTAATATAAAGCTGTTTTTCCTAGTATTTATAACTTTTTACTATTTATCCATCTTCCATAACTGAGTAATAGCAGAGAATCAAATCAGAAAAGCATGGTTTCTGGATCTTTAATATACCCATGTGTGTTCATTCTTTAAACCATAACCCTTTGCCTTGGACAGATTATTCTTGTTTCTTTACTTCAGTGATGCTCCAGTTTCCTAAAGACCTGTAAGAGGACATTAGTTAGAAAATTACTTTTCTTAAACTGCAGATTCTCAGGTGGGGTGTCCATTGCCAACATGGCCTGACTGCTCTCCGAATTCCCTTCTCCGTGTGGTTCTGGGCTAAAGTTGTCCAATGAGACGTGCTCCCTCAGAATTGAGAAGCCTGATGGGAAGTAGCGGAGGGTCCTGTTGTCAAACGTGATAACGGACAGTGCAGAGGTGCCAGCATGTCCTCACTTGCCTCCCGCATCTCCCTGCTGGCTCTGCTGGCTCAGAGCAGCCCCCAGCCCTTGTTCGGCCACTGGGCCCACAGAAGCTGCAGCTCCCACGCCCTGTGCCTCAAGCTCCCCTTTGGTGGATGGCTGGCAGCCACACCTATGTCACTTACTGGCTTTTCTCCAAGCTCCAGCTGGTACCCTGCATGAGGGCTTCAGCTGGATGGGATTAGGCACTGATTCCCTCTGAACTTCCCTCCAAACTCTCCCCAGCGACTCCTGAACTCCTGGAAACTCTCCTTCCTTATCCCTGTGCCTGGGAGTTGCTCTGATTTCCTGACTGAGCCCTAAATGATGGTCTCTTTTTTTCCCCTGGGGGTGTCATCCTAGGAAAAAAAATGACAAGGAAAGTAGTCGACATTTTTCACTAGAGAAGATGGGAAAATCATATGTCACCAAACCACTAGCTGGGCCACTAGTGGGTCCTTGGCAGTAATCACAAACATCAGCTAGTGTCACAGTAAGGGCCCAGGGCACATTGTTTGATGTTTTGATATTGGTTTCCCTGCCTCCAGATGTCCCTTTGTCACTTGCCATCACCTTGTTGGTAACTAGAATGAATAAATTAAGAGCTCCCACTCACATCATGAAATTTTAAGATGTGAAAATCAATCATTAATTTTGATTATAAAAATTTTTCTGAAAATAAAATGTTTCTATTGCTTTTCCTAGTCAGATTAGGTTACACTGTGCTGCAGTAATGAATAAAATCTCCACGTCTAAAACATAAGAGCTGATTGTTTGGTCATGCAAATCCACAGCAGATCAAGTGGCTCTCTAAGGCAGCTCCCTTCCAAGTGGTGACTCAAGGACCAGTCTGTTTGCATCTCGTAACTGTGCCACCTGGGACATGTGTACACACACATTCCTCTGTGTGCACCTGTACATTTCTATACATGAACATACGCATCTCTGTGTGTGTATCCATGCATTTCTGTGAGGGAACACATGCATTTCTGAGTGTGTACAGACATGTGCAACAGCAATTTTACAGGAACTCGAAACTGAAAACCATCTAAATGTCTAAAACAGCAAAATGGATTAGTTAGTTTGGGAATTTATATTATTCAATCAAGAAAATGAGCAACAACAAGAATGAATCTCCCAACTAAATGAGGAGTGAAAGAAGGCACACACAAAAGAGAATAAACTGTCTAAGTTGATAGTATAGAAATTGAAAAAATTAATCAGTGTTAAATGGCAGAGTGATTGAGGATAATTTTTCCATTCTGCAAGGAAAGGGGCCATGGGGAGCTTCTGATGTTCAGGTGATGTTCTATTTCTTTTATTGTATTGTGTTGTATTTATCTTATTTTTTGAGACAGGATCTTGCTTGGTGGCCCAGGCTGGTGTACAATGTCATGATCATAGCTTATAACCTGAAACTCCTAGGCTCAAGTGATCCTCTTGCCTCAGCCTCCCAAGTAGCTAGGACTATAGACTATGTACCGCCACTCTGGCTAATTTTTAAAATTTTTTTTGTAGAGACAGGGTCTCATTATGCTGCCCAGGCTGGTCTCAAACTCCTGGCCTTAAGTGATCCTCCTGCCTTGGCCTCACAACGCTCTGGGATTACAAGAGTGAGACACCTTGACCAGCCAATGTTCTTTTCTTGACCTGAGTGATGATTTCATAGGTGTTCACTTTATAGTAATTAATTATACCATACATTTGTTTTATTCACTTTTATGAATTACATTATACTTCGAAATTATAATGGCTAAAAATATTCAAACCTATAAATCATATTAAATAGCACTCATGGTCATTTGCATTCCAAAGAACTATTTGCTTTAGCCTAGCACAGTGCTAATCACATAGTATACACTTTTTTAATTAACACTCTTATCATAAAATTTAAATGTGATTCAAGTGACCAAAACCCTATTATACAAAGCTTTTCCAGGAACACTATCACAAAGTATTGCTGTACATTGTTTACATCTCTAATATTTATTTTTAATATGGGTATCATCTTCCACAAGGGCTATTTATAAGTATTTTAATATTTTTAACTAATTCAACTGCTTCTGCAGAATTATTACAAAAGAGATAAATGGAAATTTCCATGCGGAAGTTCCAGGAGAAAAATGAACACATCGGGGAGAGCCCTTGGAGGGACGGCAGGTAGATTTGCCTAGAGAGGAAAAGCTGGACTCATTGCCAATGTGGAAAACATGCTGCGCAAGGTAGGCTGAGCAACGCTGGTGGCACCTGTCCCCCCTCAGTCTTGGCTTATGTTCTTCTTTAAAATCCCCTGCTCTGGGCCTTCTCAGCTGCTGCAGCCCTACCATTGCTCTTGATGGGAAGGCTAACCCGTCAAGCTGCGGCATTCCCTCCCAGCTGGCTAACCCTCCCGTGGAAGAGCCTCCCTCCCAGGCCTTCCCAGCAACTGATCCTCTGCCAACATCCCTCCCCAAACACGTCACAGAAACTCCCCAGGCCAAAATTTCCAGCTGCCCAGTCCTCACAGATGGTAAGAACTCTTTAGAAACCCCTCTTAGCTATTGCCAAACTGTGACCTCCCCTAATTTTTCAGCCACCCTGAAGATAAGAGCTAAACATGTAATCATTTTCCAACAGCTAATCACCCTGGCCAGCATTTCTTTCCCTCCAGAAACCACAGCCCTTTCTCTGCTCTAGCTCTTCCCAGCTGAGCATGTGAGTGCTTCCACAGTCCTACGCTGGGCAGAAGGTGGTGTTTTCATCTATTCCTGTAGTTCTCAAAATTCATCACTGGATTTGCAATAACAGTGTAAGACTCAGAATGAATGTGTGGACATCCAAATCCGCCTAAGTCAATCTTTGAGAAGAAACTAGGGTCTACTGTACCAGGTGGCCTGTTTTTTCTGTCATATGCATCCTAGAAAAAAAATGTATTACAAGGTAAATACTGCTTCTACACATTGAAATCACGAAAGACATTTGATTTTAAGAAAGTCAGGGGCATAGTCCTTGGCCACATTATTGAAAGGATTCATCCAACTTATGAGCTTAGTATGACTATGTGTGAGCAATAGTGATCAGCACGGATGTGCTTAGAGCATCAAGGAGTTTATAATCCTAGTAAGAGAAAAGATAGCTGTAAAATAACTCTAATGCAACACAGCATATGGTGAAGGCAAGGGGATGAGCAATAGAAAGTTGGAAGATGCCTAAGGACAGACTGTCAACTGGGAACGCAAACAACCTTGCTCTGACACAGTTGAGAAGATTGCTTGCTACAACCTCCAGGTCCAAAAAGATCCTCTTCCCCCACATCTTCTGAGTGTTCATAAATCTTCAACAAATGACAGCCCTGCCTATTAAGCTCATGATGTCCTAAGCATTTACATGCATTGTCATATTTAATCCTCACAAAATCTAAACATGTGCTATTATTTCCCCAGTTTTATGGATTAGAAGGTGGCCACTCAAAGGGATTGAGTTTCCCCTGTTTACCCAGCTAGTGACAGAATCAGGACTCAATCCCCAGAACCAGAGGTTTTAGTACACTCTGTATGTAGCCTGTCCATCAAACGTCAGCCCTACATAAGACAACAGAGCAAAGAAGCAATTTTAATAATAATAATTTTTAAAAGCCTTTAGTACCATAGTCACAGGATAAAATTACTGTGTTGCACCCTTGCTCACTAATTCAGTATAAGGTATACAGTACAGAGGAGTAAGCACTGACCAAGTAGGGAGAGACATAGGAAACAGGCTCCAAAGTCCTGTAGCATGTATTAATACTAGGAGAAGGGAGAAAAATATAAATGTACATAAATAAGAAAAGCTAAGAAGCAAGGAGAAAAAAGAGAGAGAGAGAACCCATAGTAATCTGGAAGTTTTAAAAAGGCTGAGGTGAAATTTGTCCTCTTATTAGTTATTTTTTGTTTATTAAGATATTAAAAGAATTATAGACCAAGTGCAGTGGCTCACGCCTGTAATCCTAGCACTCTGGGAGGTTGAGGTGTGAGGATCGCTTGAGGTCAGAAGTTTGAGACCAGCATGAGCAAGAGCAAGACCACATCTCTACTAAAAAAATAGAAAGAAATTAGCTGGACAACTAAAAATACATAGAAAAAATTAGCCGGCATGGTGGCACATGCCCGTAGTCCCAGCTACTCGGGAGGCTGAGGCAGGAGGATTGTTTGAGCCCTGGAGTTTGAGGTTACTGTGAGCGAGGCTGACACCACAGCACTCTAGCCTGGGCAACAGAGTTAGACTCTGTCTCAAAAAAAAAATTGTAGAGGGAATGTTTTAGGTAGCTAAGAAGTAGATTATCTATCATGCCCTATTGAAACATCATTTTATATATGTGCCTGCTAATTTGAAATAATTTTTATCTGTTCATTAAGTTAATCCCATAAACATTGAGTCCCATTGTTAACTTATGGACTTATTAAATGATCAACTACTTTATGTTTAAAATGTTTTTTTCTAAAATTTCTTTAATTCAGATGTCTTTCTGATCAGGCAAAATATGAAAATTGTAAGTTGCATTAAAAATATTTTATAGGCTGGGAGCAGTGGCTCACACTTGTAATCTTAGCACTTTGGGCGGCCAAGGTAGGAGGATCACTTGAGGCCAGGAGTTCAAGACCAGCCTGAGCAGGAGTAAGATCCCCATTTCTATAAAAAATAGAAAAATTAGCCAGGCATAGGGTGTGTGCGCACCAGCTACTGAGGAGGCTGAGGCAGGAGGATCGCTTGATCCCAAGAGTTTGAGATTGCTGTGAGCTATGATGACACCACTGTGCTCTAGCCTGGGTGACAGAGGGAGACCCTGTCTCAAAAAAAAAAAAAGATATGTGTGTGTGTGTGTGTGTACACACACACACACACACACACACACACACACACACACACACACATTTTATAGAGTCGTGGCTGTCTAAGAGCCCTGTCCACAGCCTTTGCCTAATGCAATCTGAAGGGTGCCGCCATCATTGCCCCACAGCGCTCACCAGGCGGGGAAGTGCCCCGTCCTCCGTTGGCACTCACAGCCCTTGGGCGGTGCCCTCGCTGCTGCTCTCGGGCTCGGTGGGCACGGAGGGTGAAGAGAGACACTCGGGGTTGCCCATCGCTGGTCCCTCTGGGAGGCCAAGGAAGCCCAGGGGAGGTCTCTGCAGCAAGGGCCCCTCGGATTGCAGCACCCACGTGGCCATGCGAGACCTAGACTGAACCCCAGACTTCTGTACCGCCCAAGCCCCTCAGGAAACCCGATCTGGGAACCACTGGTAATAACATTCTTCTGGGCTACTTCTCCCTAGGGAATATAGAGAAAGCCTTGTTGCTGTTGAGCTCTAGTTTCTGTAAATTTTGAAACTCTGCCCTTTGGGACTCGAGAGTGCAGAGGAAATTCCTGCTGCATATTCCAGGGAAGCACCTTCAAATTATTCAATCTGAAAATAACCCAGAAGATGAATATGAACAGCACAAAGGATTTTATTAAACAAAAAATGTCAATTTCCTTTTCCTTTTATGCCTATAACCACAGTCTTTAGATAAAAATAAAATAAAATGCAAAAAAAGACTCAGGCCAGAAAGGACACAAGGGCAACCCACTAAAATGAGTGACTTTGCTCTGTTCTGAGGAAGAAAATGAAGCCGATCAGCTCGATCTGGCTCACTTCAGGCCGTATCAGTTGAATGCCTTCTGCGTGGCAAGGGGTGTATTCAATGTCTAAAAGGATGGAGGTGCACATAAGAGGGAGAAAGATGGACAGTACCTACACCACACATATTTAACATACAGAAAAGCTTTACCTTACCATAGGAGGGAACTTCAAAAACAACACCACTGCATACAAAGTTTCCAGGGTACAAAGTTTCAGTTAGGCAGGAAGAATACATTCTAGAGATCTATCAGACAGCTTAGTGATTACATAGTTAATAATAATGTATTGCATACTTAACAATTGCTAAGAGAGTAGATCTTAAGTGTTCTCACCAAGAAAAAATAAGTACGTGCAGTGATGGAAATGTTAATTAGCTTGATTGTGGTAATTATTTCACCTGTATACATGAATCGAACCATCACATTATGTATTCCATAAATACATATAATTTTTTTGTTTGTCAATTATACCTTAATAAATCTGGATGGGTCAGGGGGAAACAACGGGAACTTTTTTAAGCCACCAAGGATTTATCCTTTCTTCTCAGACAGTAAGCCCATTCCATCTAAATAAGAGAAGTTGTGTAGGAAGAATTGCATTAATTCACTCATTCAACAAATATTTATAAAGCACCCACTACACCTGAGGCCTAGAATAGTTGGGAACACATCAATGAGCACATAAACACAAATCACTTCTTTATGCATCTGATGTTTTAGTGCAACTTCTGAAATAACTAAATGATGTAACATGTTCAAGGATGAGTGAGTGTCACAGAGGAGAAAAAAGCAGGGCATGGGGTCAGGGAAGGCCTCACGAGGTACACATTTGAACAAAGACTTTGAAGGAAGCAAGGGACCAAGTCCTGTGGGTGTCTAAGCGTTCCAGGCAAATAGACTAGCAAAGGCCTGTCTACGTGTTGAGAAACAGCAAGGATCACAGTGAATCTAGGAAAAAGTCAGCAAGGGGGAAGCGAGGCAGGAGGATTGCTTGAGCCTGGGAGTTCGAGGCTGCAGTGAACTATGATCTCACCACTGAACTCCAGCCTGGATGACAGAGTGAGACCTTGTCTCTGAAAAGAAAAGAAAGAAAGAAATTATTAAGTAAGGCCAAATATCAGATTACAGACTGGACACTGGGAAGGAAGAAATGGAAAAGATACCAAATACCCTGCCTATGTAAGCGCTTACCTCCACAGGTACCTAGCCCCTGCCTGCACAGTTCACCACTTGGCCCCATCTGAATTTGAAACAGTTCTTGTCTCCTTTGTGTACTACGTGGCCAGTAATAAATCTGACATGGCACTGTGGCCACCCTATTTTAAGGGCACCAGGCCCTGCCTATTCGCCACCTGATTGCCCCATTTGTTTCTGCTGCTGGGGTGGATTTCCGGGAAAGAAGGCATGGCCACTATGGTCAACAAAACAGGCTGGATAGTCCTGCCGGGGTGGTGGTGGAGGGGAGGTCCTCAGCACACAGCCCCGAACCAAACAGTCCGGTTTTCTTTGTCTAGCGTACCCATTGGACCCGGACATTGAGCTGGTTGTGTCCATTAACACACTTGTCCAGAGTTAGTTTTGCCTGATAAAGCCCATGTGTGTTCCTTCCAAGCTTACTAGAACTAAAGGGCAGCCATAGAGGTTTTAGGGCTTAGTTTTCACTGATACTGTAACTCTAGTCAGCAATTTCCTTTTAAAAAGTGTTAACATATCTTGTTTCTGCCTTAGAAAGAAAACTTCTCTCTTGGATCCTCTGAATATATGGTTCGTATAGTTAACTGTTTTAAAAGATATGATGACAAATTCTAAGCCAACAGTGGGAATTCAGAGACCAGACCTGACCAGGGAGCATCTGCTCTTGCAGACCTAAAAAAGGCTGTGTAGACTTCATTAAAGGAAAGCGGTAGTTAATATTTATTATTTCTCCAGAGCACCTTCTGCCCAGGGGTGGGGGGGAAGATGTCTTTGTGCTCAGAGGAGCCTACATTTGATCCTGATAGCTCTACCTGCCTATGCAAATCATTTTATTTCTTTTTTTTCCTTTTTGATTTATTTTATTTATTTTTTATTTCAGCATATTATTATTTTTTTAATTTTTTTTATTTCAGCTTATTATGGGGATACAAAAGTTTAGGTTATGTATATTGCCCTTCCCTCCTGACCTGAGTCAGAGTTTCAAGCGTGTCCCTCCCCTAGATGGTGCTCATTGCACTCATTATGTATGTATACACCCATCCCCTCCCCGCCGCCACATCTGCCCGACACCCGATTAATGTTATTCCTAAATGTGCTCTTAGGGGATGATCAGTGAAACCAATTTGATGGTGAGTACATGTGGTGCTTATTTTTCCATTCTTGGGATACTTCACTTAGTAGAATGGGTTCCAACTCTATCCAGGAAAATACAAGAGGTGCTAGATCACCATTGTTACTTATAGCTAAGTAGTACTCCATGGTATACATATACCACATTTTATTAATCCACTCATGGATTGATGGGCACTTGGGTTGTTTCCACATTTGTACAATTGTGAATTGTGCTGCTATAAACATTCGAGTGCAGATGTCTTTTTTATAGAATGTCTTTTTTATAGAACGTCTTTTGTTCTTTTGGGTAGATGCCCAATGATGGGATTGCTGGATCGAATGGTAGGTCTACTTGTATCGGTTTAAGGTATCTCCATATTGCATTCCACAAAGGTTTCACTAGTTTGCAGTCCCACCAGCAGTGTATGAGTGTTCCTATCTCTCCACATCCACGCCAACATTTATTGTTTTGAGACTTTTTGATAAAGGCCATTCTCACTGGAGATAAGAGATATCTCATTGTGGTTTTGATTTGCATTTCTCTGATGATTAGAGATCTTGAGCATTTTTTCATATGTTTGTTGGCCATTCTTCTGTCTTCTTTTGAAAAGTTTCTGTTCATGTCCTTTGCCCACTTTTTGATTTCTTCTTGCTGATTTTCCTGAGTTCTAAATAGATTCTAGTTATCAGTCCTTTATCGGATGTGTAGCATGTGAAAATTTTTCCCATTCTGTAGGTTGCCTGTTTGCTCTTGTGACAGTTTCTTTGGCTGTGCAGAAGCTTTTAATTTAATCAGGTCCCATTTATTTATTTTTGTTGTTGCTGTGATAGCCTTTGAGGTCTTCTTCATAAATTCTTTGCCTAGGCCAATGTCTATAAGAGTTTTTTCCACATTTTCTTCTAGAATTCTAATAGTTTTGCACCTTAGGTTTAAATCTGTTATTCACCGTGATTTGATTTTTGTGAGAGGTGAAAGGTGTGGGTCCTGTTTCAGTCTTCCACATGTGGCTATCCAGTTTTCCCAGCACCATTTATTGAATAAGGAGTCTTTCCCCCAGTGTATGTTTTTGTCAGCTTTGTCAAAGATTAGATGGCTATATGAGGATCGTTTTATATCTGAATTCTCAGTTCTATTCCACTGGTCTGTGTTTCTGTTCTTGTGCCAATACCAAGCCGATTTAATAACCACAGCCTTGTGGTATAGTTTGAAGTCTGGTAAATTAATACCTCCCATTTTGTTCTTATTGCCTAAAATTGATTTTGCTAAATGGGGTCTTCTCTGGTTCCATACAAAGTGCAAAATTATTTTTTCTGTATCTGTGAAAAATGATGTTGGTAATTTAATAGGGATTGCATTGAATCTGTAGATCACTTTGGGTAGTATAGACATTTTAACAATGTTGATTCTTCCAATCCATGAGCATGGTATGGTTTTCCACCTGTTTACATGCTCTGCTATTATAAGAGGTTATTTTGAAGACCTCTATGCAAATGAATTTGAAAATTAAATAAAATGAAATGCACCAGGCCTAGATGGTTTCAGAGGGAAATTCTACCAAAACTTCAAAGGTAAGGTAGTCTCTAAATTGTTCCAGAACAAATGAAGGATATTTTCCTGATTCTTTTTATGAAGTAAGTATAACATTGAAAAATAAAACTACAAACCACTATCTCATATTAAAATTGAGGCAAAATTTCAAAATAAAATATTTATAAACAGAACTAAACACCACATTAAGAAAATAATACACCATGACCAAGTGGGAATTAAAGTTAAAATACAATTGGCAAATGAGGAGAAAATACTGTATTATAGTATATGTCACAGCTAAAGGGCTAATCTTCCTCACATACAAAACACTATTTAAAAACTGAAGGAACAAAAGATCAAAAACTGAAAAACAATAGACAAATGACACAAGTTTAGTAATTTACTCAAAGATATAAATATGGTCCTTAAATATATAAAAAGATGTTCAATCTCAGCCATCATAAGAGAAATGCAAACCAAAACAATACTGAGATACATGTAAAGGATGGGAAAGATATACCATAGAAACATCCATCAAACACTCACCAGAAGAAATAAGTAGACTTCAGAACTAAGAAAATTACCACAGACACAAAGGAACAATACATAATGATAAAAGTGTTCATTCACCAAGAAAATATGCACCTAAGAAAACCACTGTAAAATACAAAAAGAAAAAAACTACTAGACTTGAAAGAAAAAAATTAAGTCCACAATTATACTTGGACATTTCAATATTTTTCTTTCAGCAATTGATAGAACAAGTAGATGGAAAATCAGCAAAGATGTAGAAAAACTGAATGATACCATCAACCAATTGGATCCAATTGACATTTATAGATCATTCCAATAAACAACAGTAGAATACATTTTTTTCAAGTGCACATAAAATATTCACCAACATAGACCATATTCTGGGCCATAAAATACAAGAATTGAAATCATACAAAGTATGTTTATCCTCTGATCATAATAGATTTAAATAAAAAATCAGTAACAGAAAGATATCTGGAAAATCTCCAATATTTGAAAATTAAACAGCTTACTTCTAAACAACCCATGAGTCAAAGTCTTTCAAAAAAAATTAGAAAACATTTTTAAGTAAATGAAAATGAAAACACAACATATCAAAATCTGTAGCATACACTCAGCAATACGCTGAGAGAAATTTACAGCATTTTTATAAAGAAATTTAGAGCACTGAACAACTATATTAGAAAAGTAATATTTGTAGCCAGGTAGGGAGACACAGGCCTGTAATCCCAGATATTTGGGAGGCTGAGGTCAGAGAATCATTAGAGTCCAGGAGTTCAAGACCAGCCTGGGCAACATAGCAACATCCTGGCAAAAAAAAAAAACAAGAAAGAAAGAAAAGAAAGAAATAAAGAAAGAAAGAAAAGAAAGAAAGAAAGAAAGAAAGAAAGAAAGAAAGAAAGAAAGAAAGAAAGAAAGAAAGAAAGAAAGGGAAAACACTAACATTTCTAAGCTTTCACCTTAAGAAGCTAGAAAAAGAAGATCCTGATATGACTTGGAGACCTTGTCCAGCTTTTATTTTCCTGCAAATCTTTGTATAATAGAGACAATGTCATTCTTTCACTGTGCAGCTGGGTTTGAGCTCTGAACTGAGTTTTTCAAAACAAAATCATTTATTAGGGCTCATACATGGTTGGTAAAGTTATATGGAAAGACAAGGGAATTATTAACATAGAAGTCAGGATATATAGCAACCTCTCGAGAGGAATCTGTAAGGAACTTCTGAGATGCTGGTAACCTTCACCATCTTAACCTGAATGTTGAGAATGCACATGCTCATTTTATTGTTCTGTTCAAACTATACATTTACCTTTATATACTCTTGTATACAGAAGGAAATGTGTATAACTCTTAGATATAACTGTAAAGTAAATGTGTACATTTACCTTTATATACTATGTAAAGGTAAATTATATACAAGATACATTTTCTTATTTTAAAATTTGAAAAAATACAAAATAAAATGTATTAAACATAGAATTTTTCTGGCTCAGTCTTTACTCATCTCAGGAACAACCTCCTATGACCACAAAACATACCCCCAAGAACTGCTTGAACTTCACAATTCTTACTTCTAAGTAAGGTCATATTTTTGATCAGATTATTTTTTCCTGTTACTTAAACAGAATAAAGAGGAAATGATTCTTCCACAATTAAGTGATCTAGCCATCTGGGTTTGCAGCCCATCTGGTGAGCACCATTGTTGCTCACCAGATGGACTCCAGAGTGACGTACTGATCTGTAAGTCACTATGGACCAGTTAAAAACATGGCAGTGGCCCAGGCATGGTGGCTCATGCCCGTAATCCTAGCACTCTGGGAGGCCAAGGCAGGTGGATCGTTTGAGCTCAGGAGTTTGAGACCAGCCTGAGCAAGAGTGAGACCCTCTCTCTACCAAAAAAATAGAAAGAAATTAGCTAGACAACTAAAAATATATAGAAAAAAAAATTTAGCCAGGCAAGGTGGCACATGCCTGTAGTCCCAGTTACTCAGGAGGCTGAGGCAGAAGGATTGCTTGAGCCCAGGAGTTTGAGGTTGCTGTGAGCTAGACTGATGCCATGGCACTCTAGCCTGGGCAACAGAGTGAGATTGTCTCAAAAAAAAAAAAAAAAAAAAAAAGCTTAAAAAATAAACATGGCAGTGCCTTTGTCATGTGTCCATACTTAAGCTGCAGGGAAGGCTGGAAAAACAAATAACGTTTTAAGTTTCTATAGAAGAGGAGATTGCTGCCTCAAAGATGGTGGATTCCACAAACTCAGGAAGAGAATACAAAACTGGGTGCAAAAAGTGTGAAAATAAAATGTCTACTATTGGCAAATTTTGTATGCCAAAGATCATTGCATCATGGACCTGGATGAAATTAGGAAGGGAAGAAGATTGGGAGCTTTAGGACTAAGCACTGAGGAACCCCAACATATAATTGCCACATTGAAGACTGATCTGTGGAGGAGAATGACAAAGGACCCCTGGAATCTCAGGAAGCAAACCAGCAGGGCCAAGTGTGCTGAGAATAGTGGAAGAAAACACTTCATGATGCAGGAGTGGCCAAGAGTGTGAGAGGCTGCTGAGAGGTCAACTAAGACAAGTGTGGGGACAAAAGTTTTTTGAAGGTTCATGTTCTGTTTGAAAAGTTCTGTAACAATCCAATATGAGTATTCAATTGTTAACGACAGTACTTTCCTATCTTTTTAACCCAGTCTGTAAAGCATGATGTCACCTCTGCAAAGAACCAGGTGACATTCCTTAGGACATCAAGATAACCTCTGCAACGCTATACAAAGAGCTAAAGTGCTGATAGTGTCTGCTCCTTGCAAATTGTCACAGACAAAGAACATTTTCTGGATAAATAGCTGCATGCCAGGTGCCAGAAGCTGTGCCAGTTGCTCCAGTAGAGATGCCACAATTACCATAACAGCACTTGCAGTTGGAACCACAACCTGATTATTGTAAATCCGCAGTGATTTCCCCATGACTCAGCTACCTGTTTCACAGGCTATTTAGGCAACTGTCAGTGGGGCTGTGATCAGAATCAGTGCCTCTTCACTTTCCAAGTCACCAGTGGTGACTCGTCCCTTCAGGGGTGGGGAGTGGCTTTGGGTTCACTCACTTAATGAAGAAGTTTCCCCCAGGTTTGTCCAACCATAAAAGACCTCACCCCACATGGCAGGAGCCAGTTGCTGAGGGCATCTATTGCAATGACACATTTAGGAATGGGGGAATAACCACTAGCATGTCTGCAGACCTGTGAGCCCACTGTGAGGACTTGGGCCACAACTTCCACAGTTCTCTAATATCCAGAAGCCCCTACTGTAAGCAGGAGAAACAAAGGCATTTTGTGTATCCAAGTACACGTGCTAACTCAAAATCCAGTATTAAGTAGCACACTGGAAGGATGAATATCTCCCCTTCTCCAGTGAATGTCTGTCTCTTTAGGGAAGACCTGGAAGAAAACTGCAGCATATACTTGAAGCCACGTCACAGGGAACTTCCTCAGGAGGATATGGGATCCTCTGCAACCAACATACCTCAGGTCTGTGACTCAGCTTCATGAGAGACCATGATTCCCCACTGTGATGATTCGGTCAGGTAGACTGAGGATGGCCACCAATTCTTTGGCATTCCTCGACATTCCTCCACTTGGGAGGTAGCCTCCATGTCCCCTCCCCTTGAAACTGTGCACACTTCTGAGAACTTAACTAAAGAATGCAGTGAAAGTGAACTCATGCCAGATTCTAGGCCTAGATCTTAAGACACTGGCAGCTTCCACTTCCTGTGTCTTGGAATACTCCTTTTGGGGAAGCCAGGAGCTATATAAAAAGCACAACTACCCTGAGGTCACTGTGCCATGAGGAAGCCAGAACTAGCCACATGGGGGGACTACATTCAGGGAGCACTGTCCACCAGCCCCGGCTACTGCAGCCATCTCAGCCCAGCCACCATCTGACTACAGCTACCTGAGAGACTCCAAGCAAGAACTGCCCACATTTACACCCATTAACAATCAAAACCCAGAAAATAACAAGTGCTGGTGAGCATGTAGAGAAGTTAGAACCTTGGTGCATTGCTGGTGGGAATGTAAAATGGTGCAGCTGCTGTGGAAGACAGTATGGTGATTCCTCAAAAAATTAAACATAGAATTCCCATGTGATTGAGCAATTCCACATCTGGGTATATACTCAAAAGAATTGAAAGCAGGGACTTGAACAGATATGTGTACACCCATGTTCATAGCAGCATTATTTGCAATAACCAAATGGTGAAACAACCCAAATGTCCATTGATGGATACATGGATTTATCCATTCAGCAAAATGTCATATATGCATATAATGGAATATTATTCATCCTATAAAGGAAAGAAATTCTGACACATGCTACATCACAGATGAATCTTGAAGACATTATGCTAAATGAAATAAGCCAGTCACAAAAAGACAAATATTATATTATTCTGCTTATATGAGGTACCTAGAATAGGCAAATTCATAGACACAGAAAACAGAATGGTGGTTGCCAGAGCATAGGGGAGGGGGGATGGAAAGTTAGTGTTTAATGGGTATAGAGCTTTACTCTTGGGAAATGAAGAGTTCTGTAGATGGATTGTGCTGATGGTTGCACAACCTTGTAAATGTCATTAATGCTACAAAACTGTACATTTACATATGGTTAAAGTAGTCAATTTTATGTCATATGTCTTTTACAAAAAAGAAAAAGAAATCCACAGAGCTGTTCAAGATAATGACTGTTGTTTTAATCGACTAAGTTTTGAGGCAATTTGTTATACAAAAATAGATAACTGGAACAAGACCTAAATTACTGCTATTAAATAGATCCAGCATAGACTACTCACCTGTTTCCGTTCTAAGGCTACTGTGACTGATTAGCCTCTCCCAAATATCCTATGGTTCAAAACACTTCGATTACTACTTAGTCCTAACTACCCATGAAAGTCATTGGCAGACCTGGTCTTTCACCCTCCTTGGGATCCCTTCCTCCGCACTGCCCCGGGGAGGTCCTGAAAACTTCGCCTCACTGACGGTGGGCCGCCCCTGCGGGCCAGCCTACCGAGCCAGCCGCTGCTGAAGCGCGTCGTGGAAATCTTACCCACACGTCACGTCTGGAGCCTGTGCCAGCTCCAGGCCAAGCCTTTGTCTGGGTCGCCATGCCTATCTCTTCACAGAAAAGGAAACAAAGGGAAAGAATATTGAGTGCTTTTGTGTCTTACACAAGATAAAATTTGATTATAGGACTTGCAACTTGCTAGTCCCGGGGGGAGCTCTGAATCCTAAAGTAATTATGAAGGTGTTGCCACATCCGTGTGTTTCAAGCAGCTGCCATGTCTTCTGAAAGGCAAGAACATAGAGTATTCAGCATGCAGAACACTGTCAAAGGGTTTATTATTATTACGTTGAACTGTGCTATGTTTTCAGTGATCCCAGTGGCCTGGCAATGTGATCCAAGGGAGCCACCTGGGACCACTGTACCATCTGGTCAGATTTGGTGGGAACATGGATGCCAGGAATATGTAGAACTCAGAACCCAAACTTCACAGGGACTTATACTATCTTCTCTATCTCTCTCTCTTTTTTTTTTTTTGAGACAGTCTCGCTTTATTACCCTTGGCTAGAGTGCAGTGATGTCATGGTAGCTCACTACAACCTCAAACCCCTGGGCTAAAGCGATCCTCCTGCCTCAGCCTCCCAGAGTGCTAAGATTATAGATATGAGCCACTGCACCCAGCCTACTATCTTCTCATTTCTTAAGATTTATTATTATTATTTTATTTTAGAGACAGGGTCTCACTGTGTTGCCTAGGCTGATCTCAAATTCCTGGCCTGAAGGGATCTTCCCACCTCAACCTACCAAATAGCTGGGATTATAGGCATGAGCCATGGTGCCCAAATTTCAAGATTTACTATTTCTTACATGCCAACTTTCTTTACTTATTAATCTCCTGAAAAATGTCAGTCATTTCTTTTGGCATACTTCGCAAATGATCAAAGATAAAACCTAAAAGCCGGTGGATTAGACAATAAATTATTAAGAGGAGAAAGACAGAAGTAAAGAAAACAAAGGAGAGAAACCGAAACCAAGCCAAATCAAAATGAATTTAGATATAAACAAATAATGGATCACAAAACACCTTCCTTCCAAGAAGAGAAAAAAGCAATGGAAATTTTATCAGTTATGTAAATCATCATGATTCAGCTCTTCTGCTAATGAATAAGAAATAGGGGTGGGGGGGAAGACACAGGATTTAATATTTGGAAATTTATATTGAGTGTGAGTTAATTTCCTTGATTTCTCCTTGGGTGTGAAGCAGCCTCAGAGTAAATGTTTCTAAGTGTGAACTAAAATAAAATTTTAAGGCTCACCCCCCACTGACTGACTGAATGGACCCCCTCATGGCCAAAGAAATATCCTAAAACTAAATTGCCTGCCAGGAGGAGGGAGGTGAGACATGCCTCATCATGCCCCACTTCCTTCTTGGGGACAACCCATTGACAGGCCTAAGGGTATGCAAGACAAACCTGCAGGTCCTCAATTTACACAACAAATCTATGTCCAGTGGCTCATCTCTGATAAACAGCAACTATGTTAAAACATTTCAAGCCTTTAGACAAAGCTCCATGTCTTTAACCAATTACAAGTCAAAGAATCTTTAAACCCACCTATAACCTATAAGCCGCCTCTTTGAGATGGCCCACCTTTTTGGGCCAAACCAATGTATGCCTCCCATGTATTGATTTATGACTTTACCTATAACCTCTGTCTCCCTGAAATGTATAAAACCAAACTGTAACCCAGCCACAGCCAGTCCACTTGCTCAGGGCTTCTTGCGCATGGCTCCAGGTCATGGCCCTCAAATTTGGCTGAGAGTAAATCTCTTTAAAATTATTTTACAGAGTTTGGCTTTTTTCCATTGACAAGATTGGTGCCCAGACGTGGGGCTCAGAGAAGACTCAGGACCGCCGAAGGAGCCGCACAAAGTCGGCGCCAGGTACCGGCATGGCCGTTTTGGGCCCTCTGCTCGGAGCTTCTCCTTTGGTGGAACTGGTAAGTCCTCCTGAGCTCCCGACCTCTCATTTTTGGTTGATGGTCTTGGTTTTCTCTGAGCTGGTTCTTTTACTAAGAATTGTTGTTTAGGATCCTAGATAAGTGAGAGACTGGGTTCCTCAGCTCCGAAGAGAAGGGGCATCTTAATCACCTCCCAGCCTTGGCAACCCTGGGTGACTGGAGTCCTGAGTGGGAGTTGCCTGGGGCAATTCCCCAAGACTGGAGTGGCCCTATAGGGAACCCCCCAACAAATTAATTAAAAGAAGACTCCCCTAGGAAATGCAGCAACTTGGCACCTGGCCTGCCCATAGTGCGGCCCTGGGCACCCAATGCAACCAGCACAGTCGGTCCCTGGACGACCTGGCACGCACCACCGCATGCCTCCTGCTGGCCTCCTCAGGAGCCCGGGCTGCTTCAAAGCCTGCAGTGTGGTGGGCTCCTGGGTGTGCCCATGGCCCCTGGCACACAGCGACTCTGAGAATGTCTATGAGGCCATCCTGGACGTGCAGGGCCCGCAGTGGGAGGAGAGCCCGGAGCAGCAGGTACGCAGCTGGGTGCTGGGGTAGAGGGGGGCGGGTGGCCGCGCCTGCACGGAGCCGGGGTGCGAGGAGACTTGCTTGGCTTAGGGTCCCGCTAGAGGCCTGCCACTGTGTTCACCGACTTCGGACGAACTCACTTTCCCCAAACCCAAAATGAGAGTGGTACAGGCTCACAATCCCTTCTCTGCAATTCCCAAGTGCCAAAGCTCCCTGGAAGCCCAAAGGATTTTGTAATTCACCCGGTGACAAAATTTCATTTGGACCAATATGAGGATGTTGACAATCTTTATCACACTTGGCGTGAATATTCATGTTTTGCTGCAGAAATGCAAATAAGCTTAATCGCAGGGTGCAGCCCAAGCCCTGCCGGGAGGTTATGTAACCTCTGGCAGGTGTGTGCTGTCCTGCAGCCAATCTGTATTCCGAAACGCACCTGGATGAGGGATGGGGGCTCGCGGCCCTGCACTGGCTCCAGCGGCCTCGCCTCTCTCCCGGGAGCTTGGGGGTTCAGACGAGATGGATGTGAATGGCAGGCATCCATTTCCCTTTTGGGCTGTTTCCAACATTTCAGTTTGTTTCCTTCCTTCCTTCCTTCCTTCCTTCCTTCCTTCCTTCCTCCCTCCCTCCCTCCCTTCCTTCCCTCTCTTCCTCCCTCCCTCTCTTCCTCCCTTTCTTTCCTTTCTTCCTTTCCTTCCTTCCTTCCTTCCTTCCTTCCTTCCTTCCCTCCCTCCCTCCCTCTCTTCCTTCCTTCCTTTCTTTCTTCCTTCCTTCCTTCCTTCCTTCCTTCCTTCCTTCCTTCCCTCCCTCCCTCCCTTTCTTCCTTCCTTTCTTTCCTTTCTTCCTTTCTCTTTCTTCCTTTCTTCCTTTCTTCTTCCTTCCTTCCTTCCTTCCTTTCTTTTCTTCCTTCTTTCCTTCCTTCTTTCCTTCTTTCTTTCTTTCTTCCTTTCTTCCTTCCTTCCTTTCCTTCCTTCCTTCCTTCCTTCCTTCCTTTCTTTCTTCCTTCCTTCCTTCCTTCCTTCCTTCCCTCCCTCCCTCCCTCCCTTTCTTCCTTCCTTTCTTTCCTTTCTTCCTTTCTTTCCTTTCTTCCTTTCTTCCTTTCTCTTTCTTCCTTTCTTCCTTTCTTCTTCCTTCCTTCCTTCCTTCCTTCCTTCCTTCCTTTCTTTCTTTCTTTCTTCCTTCCTTCCTTCCTTCCCTTCCTTCCTTCCTTCCTTCCTTCCTTCCCTCCCTCCCTCCCTCCCTCCCTTTCTTTCTTTCTTTCTTTCTTTTGAAAAAACCAAACCCAAAAACCTCTCAATGAGTCTGTTTCAGAAAGGCGGCCAGTTATGGTAGGGGGCGGGGGTTCTCTCTTCAGAGTCCAGTTGTGTTAATTTGGGAAATTGAAAATAGAGCACGTTTTAAAAACACTCTTACATCCTCAGAATCCTTCCGGGGGCCCTGACATCTCGAACTTTAGCAACTTTTCAGGGAGGGGCGCCCTGAGGAAAACCAGATGCGCAGAAACCGTCTGACCCCTGGGCGGGGCGTGGAAGCGCTGGGCAGTCGCGGGCGGTCCCCTCAGACGACCTGGGGTCCCTCTCAGTGCGCTTCCCTTCGGGTCTGCGCGGCCTTCACTGGGGTTTCTTTCTTCGGGGGCAGCCCTCCCCCTGGTGGCCAGGGTGGGGAACAGCACCCGGCGGACGGGGACGCAGGCGGGGCCCTGTGTCCCCTGGCTCTGCCTGCAGGCAGGCAGCTCCTCTGGGGTAGGTGGCCGGATGCCAGCGCTCCTTCCCCCAGCGCCCCTTCCTTTCTGGGCAGGCTCTCGGTGGCGCGCTCCCAGGCACGTTCTCTGTCCCGGTGACGGTGGGCGTGTGCCTGCCCCTCTGAGCTGTGCGCTGGAGGTGGGGGAATGGCCTTGCCCTCGGACAGTGTGCACAGAGAGTGTGTGTGCTGAGGAGGGGCGAGGAGGCAGCCCTTGACCATGAACCAGGGCTCTATAAGTCTGCCCAAGGGCCAGCACCTAGGAGCCCAAACCAAGGAAGAAGTAGATCCCCCAGGTCCTGGCATCCCCAGTTGCTGAAGGCAGGCGCGAAGGTGACGATGAGAACGGCGTGTAGAAAACAGGCCAGAGCCGGTATAGGGCCGAGGGTGGAGCCTTCCCCAAGTTTAAGTGGACGGTCAAGAGCCAGGAGACCGGGAGGCTGAGGATGGGGAGGAGGGGGCTGCTGAGAGGGGATCCTGGGAGAAAAGATGCGGGAGGGCCCAGAACAGAGAGGCAAGGATGTGTGGAGGGAGACGACCAGGGTCACTGGGGAGGGTGAAGGGTGCCCATCTGCAGGGCTTCATATCAGGGCTCGGGGCAGGCTACTCGGCAGGCCCAGGGCACCCCCAGAAGAGAGGAGCCTCTGCCATGTATGGCATTTTACAGCCTTGTCATTCATCATTCACTCAAATAGCACATACCGAGCACCTGGTGTGTGCTGGTCACCCTGCTGCACACTGGGGACCCAAAGCATCATAAGGCACAGTCCCAAAGGAGCTAACAGTCCTGTGGGCTCTCACTCAAAGGCTTGCACCCAGGGTTAAGCTCCTGGCATCTTGGAAGGCAGACATAGGTACCCCAATTTGCCCTGAGTACAAACAGGTTCAGAGAGGTTTAATGACTGGCCAAAGGTCACACAGCCAGGAAGTGGCTGTGTCCAGGTCAGTTCTGGGCCCTATTTCAGCCAAGTGGCCTTCAGGGTTAACCGCCGTGTTACCTTCAGCAAGAACAGTACAAGCCAAAGGCAAACAAGCGCTCACTTTTCTGCACACACCTATGTGCCCAGCCCTGTCGCAGACATGAATTCCAAACCCTGCCCTTGCTGTCTGCAGCTGAGGGTGCAGTAGGAGAGTCTTGACATCCCAGGAGAGGGCGGAAGCAAAGGCTTCTGAGGAGGGAGAGGTGGGGGAGGGTGAGCTGGGAGGACACCTCTCCCCCAAGGTGGCCGCTCAGGGAGCGGGGGAAGCCCGGCGAAAGCCTCAGAGGCCCCTCCCCCGAGGCCACAGTCCTTATTTCTGGGTGCGGTCACCGTCCTGCCCCAGAGGCGGGAGAGCGGCGGGAGCCCGCTGCTGCTGCTGCCGGCCACCGGCCACTGGGAGGAGGAGTTACGGCCCAGCTGCCACTTCTTACCCAAACAGCCCGGGAGGTGCCGCACTGGAGCAGGCGGCCTGCACGGGAAGGAGCCCAGGGCCCTCGTCCTCCCTCCTCCAGGAACTGTGAGTGGACCCCTCACCTGGGGAAGGGGCGGCCACGGTTTCCTGCCCTCCCCCCTCCCCCAGACTCCCCACCAGCCCTTCCCTATCCTGTCCAAAAACTCACCTGGTGACTCCTCCTCTCCGGATCGCAGACCCGCTCCCACTTCCCAGGGCAAACTCCAAGGGAAGCCCGAGGTGGCTGTGACTGAGATACAGCAACTGGCCTCGGGACAGATCCACCCGTCCTCTCTCGGGGCCGGCCAGGGGCCTTTGCAAAGTGGGGTTGGTAACAGCAGAGGCCCTGCAGCCAAGCTAAGGGGACTCCAGGGAGCTCCCCGGCCCCCAGCTAGGGCAGCCCTGGGTTGCTGGCTGCTTTCCGAACACCTGGCCTGACCTTCCCTCCCCGTGAGGCACCTGCTGCCCCAGGGCCCGGGAGCGCCGCTGCCCAGCCTGTGACCCGGCTTGTGAGAGAGCAGGTTCTTGGGTCCCTCCCCCACCCCACATAGCTCTGGCCACCCGGAGCTCTCCGCAACTACCCCTCCGTCCCCTGCAGGCTGGGAGGTGGCCCAATGGTCCTCTGAGGATCTCCCTGGAGCCCCGGCCTCATTATTCCCCTCTCAGCCCCTGGTTCCCTGCGGCCCCAGGCCTCCTGAGATGGGCCCTTGACAAGCCCACCCCGCCTCCTCACCTCCTTCCTGGGCCCCAGCAGTCAGTCTCCCTCTGCACCTATTTTCTCTGCCCTTCCTAGAGCTGACCAAGTCCAGTGGTGGGAGGGGGCGGGCATCAGTACTGAAATGCCAGCCTGCACAGGTAGTCAGTGCCAGGCCCCTGGGCATGGGAAGAACATGACACGATGTGACAATGCGATATGCTGTGGTTATGATATGATGTGGTGGCGTGTCTGCTGGGTGCAGGATCTTGCTGGGAGAGGAAGTTCTAGGGATGCCTCCTTGAGGAGGAAGGTGTTGCCAGAGGTAAAATCTAAAGGTTTCTACGATTCCCTCCCATGAAACCCTCTGGACCCGGTGCTTTTTTGGTGGCAGATTTTTTTCTCAGTGTTAATTAGATCTATTCAAGTATCTACTAGTTCTCTAGTTAATTTTGGTCATTTTAATTTTACTACAAAAGCATTTGTTTTCTCTAGATTTGTATATATTATGCTTTTAAAATTTATTAATTTCTTTGTGGCCAAGTAAATGATTTTTTTCTAAGTTTTTCATAGACATATGGAAAAAATGTACACTTTCTATTTAAGGGATAAAAGGTCCCTCCTGTATCAAATCAAGTTTATTAAGTTTATTGATTATGTATAATTCAAACTTTCACTTCCTTTGTATCCTTTTTGGTTTTGGTCTTTTATGCTAATTCTGATGAAGTTTTATTAAACCTCCCTCTCAAATTTCCCCTATAAAGTTCTTCTGGTGCTTTTATTAGCTTTTGCTTTTCATATTTAACGATGCTGCTTTTGGGAGCGTGCAGATTTTGAGTATTCTATCTTTATGAATTGTGCATTCCTGTCACTACATGTCATCTCTCTTTACTGTGTTTTAGTGCTTAATCTTAAATTTTACCCTTCTATTTTTAATATGGCCACTCTTTATTTTACACTATATTACATTAAAAATAAATCCTTTATTTTCAACCATTATCATTTTTTAAACTGTATTTCTTGTACACATCATATCACTGCATTTTAAAACCTGAGCTGACTCTTTTACTAAGAGAATTCGATCTGTTCGAGCTTCATTTAATAACTGACAGGCTAATTTTATTTATTCATTTTCCACTGAGGAGTCATACATTCCAGACATCCTATTTCACACCTGAAAACTTCAGCATGAATTTCTGAAAAGTAATGTTTTGTTTTTCATAACCACTCTACCATTATTATAGCTGACAAAGTTAACATTCATTCCTGAATGTTGTCTAAGACCTAGGCCATAGTCAAATTGCCTCCGTTGTCCTAACACATCTCTCTCTCTCCCTCTCTCCCTCTCTCCTGGTTTGTTTGCACCAGGATCCAGTCCAAGGTCGTGCCTTGCTTCTGGCTGTCTCTTTAATCTCTTTTGAACACCCCCCACCCTTTCCTTTGCCTTGATGCTGACTCATCAAGAGACCAGACCAGTTGCCCCGTGGGGTACCTGTCTGTCGTGCGTGCTGACTTCTTGTGGCAGCGTGTCCCTGTCCTAACCCATGTGACCTGTGAAGTGGTAGGGTCTGAAAGGTTCAAGCACGGGGATCACCAGGGCTCAGTGACAAATGACGCTAAGGAGGCAGGAGTCACAGATGATTCTACCTGAGTAACAGGTGATGCTGATACTAGAAAGAGAGACAATTTGATTTTGGACATCTTTCTAGGCCTACAAAGGACACCCCAGCAGCAGTTGGATGTGTGAGCCCAGAGAGGGGTTGCGAGGTGGTGACCTACAGCTGGTCATGCTCTCGCAGGCGGCAGAGCGAGAAGCAAGGTGAGACACCCGGCACTGGGGCCCTGGCAGAGGCGGCGCAGCCCCAGCCCAGTCAGGCTGCAGGAGGACGGGATCTGTCATCAAGGGAGTGTGGAAGGCCTTCTGGGCAGGGGGCTGGTGTTTAAGTGAGGGATAGAGAAGTCAGCTCTGAAAAGGAGGAAGGGAGAAAGAAATTAGTCGGTAAAAGGCCATGCGAGCTGGGTCCAGGGAGCACCCAGGCCACTTCTTTGTTCCTGCCCAACATCTTACTGGCCTCTGTGAGTACACAGCTGTGAGATCTGGGTTATCTATCGATATCTTATTATTGGTAATAAATATAATTAATGCAATTGACACATCCATCTGCATCACTAAATACTTTGAAAAGCACTTTCAAGAACATTTCCTCATTCTATCCTCACTACAATTTCTGGAACGGGCAGAGTAGACATTTTGTACCTGGGGAAACTGAGGCAGGGAGGCATTGTGACTTTCTGAAGGTCACCCAGGTGGCAAGTGCCCAAGTCAGCACTGTGTGACCCCAGTGGTCCTCTGAAAGTCACGTCTCCTTCCTCCTTCCCTAGGTGGATGAACCCCCGGAGCTTGTGTACGCGAACGTAGCGAGGCAGCCTCGGGCCTCTCGCCGGGCGCGGCCGCGGCCCCCGCCCCAGCCCGGGGTGGGAGACGCACACAGGCACCAGCACCGGCGCCCCCCTACTGCTACAACCCGGACACGGGCCTGACGACCTGGGAGTCGAGTCGCCCTTTGAGACTGCTGAGGTCTCCGCTATCCCAGCCACCTCCGCGACCTCCGTGGGCAGCCGCGAGAGCCTCGAGACCGAGTGGAGCCGATGCTGGGATGAGCAGAGCCGCGGGGTGTTCTTCTGCGACCGTGCCCGACCGGCGACACCGCCTGGGCGGAGATGCGCCGAGACTGGCCCCGGCAGCCCCAGGGACCAGAGGGCGAGGGGCGGGGCTATCTGCCGTCCCTCTGGCCCCGCCTCCTGCTCCACCCAGCCCCAGGGACCCAATGGCAAGGGGGTGGGCTGGTCCCTGCAGCCCCCCAGCCCCGAGACGGACTACCCTGAGTTGCTGACCGGTTACCCGGAGGAAGACTATTCCCCGTGGGCTCCCTCGGTGAGCCCGGCGCCACCTCTCCCTTGACCACACCCCGCGGCCGGTCTTGTCGCATCAGCCAAGACAAGCAGAAGCTTTACACCAACAGCTTCACCCCAGAGCAGGTAGGGGCAGTGGGCAGATGGACCCAGACAGCCAGGGGTGGCTCCCGTCTACTGTCCTCACTATGGGCTCCCCTTGGCACTCTAAACCGCAGCTCCCACGGAGACCCTAAGCCAGGCTGAGATTCAGAGTCGCCGGCGTCTGCCTCTCCGAGCTTCCTGCTGCTGACCTGGACCCTGGTTGGAGGGAGCCTTTTCTCTCCTCTCACGAGTTGGGTGGGGGGCCCTGATCATCCCGCTCCCCACAGTGGGAGAGGTTGGAGGACCAGCACGGGAAACAAACAATACTTCTACAACCCAGACGACTCGTCCGTCCGGTCGGAGCTGCCCCAGGTAACCAGCTGGGGAGAGAGGGGGAGACTATATATGACAGTGTCTTTCTCCCCAGGTCCCTGTCCCTGCCCCTCGAAGCATGCACAAATCTAGCCAGGACAGTGACACTCCAGCCCAGGCCAGCCCTCCCGAGGAGAAGGTAACGGGGGTGGCATGAAGGCCCTGGCAGGACCACCACAGAAGAAACGGGGAGTTTCTGGAGATCCTGGGGGCAAAGACTGGGTGGGACACATCTGTCCCCCCAGGGGCCCCAGCACTAGCCCCCAGAGGTGGGTGAGGCTGGGAAGTGGGAAGGAATCTCTCCTGCCGCTGCTGCCGGGGAGCAGGCGCCACCCGCTCCAGCCAGGAGGCTGGGCTGGTACCGAGCGTTCAGTGGAGACACAGGCCCAGCCCGTAGGGAGTTGAGCTGAGGGGGAGACTGGCCTCTGCCCCCCATGCCTCACCCTCTGGACCACCTGCTCGTTCCCCTTCTCTTAGATCGAGACCCTGGACAAGGCAGGGCTGCCGCATCGCACCAGGGCGGTGGACAAGGGAAAGCGGCTCCGGGGAGAGCCCCTCTGCTCCTAGACCAGGGCAGGGTGGGCCTTAGAGATGAGGTTCACGCCCCATATGCCAGGCTCTTATTAATCTTAGTGACCTCATGAGAGGGCCTGTGAGGAAACTGAGGCACCAAGAGATTAAAGTGACTTGCCTGAGATCACCTGGCCACCAAGTGTTAGATTTGGGAGTCCACCCCTCACAGTCGGGTGCCCTGCTCCTGGGGCGAGGAGGGGGGCCTCAGCCTAGGACCGAGTCTAAGTCCTGCCCACCAGCCACCCCCATCTGGGAAGAAGCACGGGGGTGGGGGGCGCCTCCTGGACGGTGCTGGAGGGTGGTGTCCTGACGTTCTTCAAGGACTCAAAGACCCCAACTGCAGTTGGCCTGGTGAGGCCCAGGCCCCCAGGGCAGGGACCCCCCCAGCTGCTCTGTCTGGCTTAGAACACACCAGGTCTGAGACAGTGGTCCGTGAGTGTCAAAGGAGCTGGGCCTTGGCAGGGAGCAGGTGACAACAGCAGGTTCACCCCAGGACAAGCAGTTTCAGCCACGTGGGGATGGGGAGCAGTCCTTGAGGGTGGACAGCTCGGGGCTGGAGGGCAGGGAGGCTGGGGGCTGGACACACCTGCTCACAGGGATGGGGCTCTGCTCCTTCCTTTCGTCTCCTGGGTGGACAGGCAAGGGACAGGCCAGCCAGCAGGATCTCTGGGTTCCAGGAACCCTTGGGTCCCTTTCACCCAGCCACCCCATCCTGTCCCTACAGCCACAGTGCGGTAGCAGGCCCATTGGAGCTGAGGGCTCCCTGTGACCCTGCCCACCCTTCCTCCCTGTCCCACAGAGGCAGCCTTCCAGGTTCTGCACCCCTGAGTACACGGTGGAGCTGAAGGGGGCCTCTCTCTCCTGAGTCCCCAAAGGCAAATCCAGAAGGAGGGAAGGGGCGTCCTGATGTCCAGGGACCCTCACTGTAGGCAAGCCCCAAGGAGGAGCACCTGGGAAGAGTTGGGGCTGGAATTCTCAGGGCTCAAGGCCATGGATTCTGTAGTTCCCTCCCCAGGAGCTGAGTTACTCGTCCTTGCCCTGGAGGGTAGTGAGAAGTAGAGGCCTCTGGGAGATGAGACCCTGTCCTGCCTAGAATAGTGGCCGCTAGAATGGTGGCAGCATCCCAGCCTGAGGCAGGAAGCTCCCTGGCCCTGGTGCTTACTCTGACGGGCTGGGCACCCTGCTCTTTCTCCCTGGGTCCCCATCCTGCCCCTGGGCCAGAGCCCAGCTTCCAACTGGACTGGGTCCCCAGTGAGTAAGCCAGGGCAGTGGACGAGCTGTCAGGCTCCCCCAGCAGGCAAGGGTCCTCCCACGCCACACCCTTCACTGTTCATGTGCTGTCTCATTTTTCTTTTTCTTTTCTTTTTCTATTTTTTGGAGCTAGAGTCTCACTCTGTTACCAAGGCTAGAGAGCCATGGCGTCGTCATAGCTCACAGCACCCTCAAACTCCTGGGCTCAAGCAATCCTGCTGCCTCAGCCTCCCGAGTAGCTGGGACTACAGGCACACACCACCATCACACCACCATGCTTGGCCTATTTTTAAAATTTTTTTTGTAGAGACAGGGTCTTGCTTCGTTGTCCCAGCTGGTCTCAAACTCCTGGCCTCAAGCAGTCCTCCTGCCTCAGCCTCTCAAAGTGCTGGGATTACAGACGTGAGCCACTGCACCCAGCCTAACCCTTAGCTCTTAAAAAATGTCTAGTGTGTAGCTCCACAAACATGGGATCTAGAGGCATGAGGCCAGTGCCTGCAAAAGAACTCCCCGGAGGTTTAGTTAGGAGTCTCAGGGCTGTTGGGGCACCATATGATGATGATAGCCAAAAGCATAACCTTGTACCTTGGCTCAGAAAAAGCCATTCTGCAAGGAGGCTGAGTGTGTAGCTTTCTGATGATTCATCAAGGTTCATTCAGTTCTAGAACCAGGATGGCTACAGAGCAGAGTTGGAAAACTGGTTTCGTTTCATGAGCTACTCTGATCTGGAGCTACCTTGAGAATTCTGGAGCCTTCTCCAGGCCTGGCAGGGTAGGATTCTGTGATCAACTAGCAATGTCTGCTATAGTGTCACGTGGAGGAGGGACATCACATTTGCTAGCCATGTCCCTTCTCTGACCTCAAGGGATAGCCTTCAGTTTTCTTATGAAGGTCATCTGTGGGCTTTTGATGAAAGTGTCGGAGCAGGACTTTCTGAGCTGTCTGTGCTGGCCAGGAGCAGGAGGCAGACGGTGCTCTTGGAAGCTGCTCAGCCCAGGGGGAGGCTGACAGTCCTGAGTGGAGGTCAAGGAACCCCCTGTCTCCAGGCTGGCTGGTAGCCACCCTCTCTCCACTCCTGGTGGCCTGTAGGCAACTCCAGGACGTTCCTCAAGAGACAGCCCCAAATTCTATATCATCAAGGACAGATGGGTTAGTGGGGCCCAGGAAATGTTCACAGCAGGTCTTCCTAGTCACCCCATAAGCCACAGAAAACGTCAGTATCAGTCCCCTGGGAGCCGCTAGTACCCTCAGCCTGCCTGTGCATGTGGCAGGATCAGCGTATCCTGCAGTATGTTGCTGTGTAGCTATGCAGCTTGGCCACATTTTGTTTTTTTAACCAGAACAAATCTGCAGAACAGCTTTGTCCTCTGCATGAAACTTTCAGATACGAGCTGACTATGTTTTGAGAGAGCTGCCACCGAGAATGGAGGTTGTTTTAGAAGTGTCACTAGGCCACTCTCTGGGGTCATCCCCAGAGGGGCCCCTGCCTGCTTAGATCACAGTGGGGCTGTGCTGGCTGCCGCTCAAGGGTTTCTAGTCTTTGCAAGGGAGGTGGAGGGGTGGAACATGCGTTTTTCTTTTTTTCTTCATTTTTAAAGCAGTTTAAATATTGATAGTATTCATGTATGAGTTTAAAAGGGCAGCCGAAAGACAGTCCTCTCTGATTCTAGAAGTTGTTCCTTGTTTGAGACAGTTTCTGCTGCCTCTCCCACTGGACCTAAAGGGCACGGTTGGTGGGGGCTGCCACTGCCCAGCGTTGACATTAACCCTGAACTTGGTCCTCAGAGCCAGAGGCTGCGGAGGACCCATCCACTCAGAAAGGGCTTGGAGCTTCAGGCCTGTCGTAGCCAGCTTCCTTCTGGTGTTTTGTTTAATTTCTGCTTCTCAAATTTCTGCGTCTCGGTGAAGTGGGCTGAGAGGGAATGCACTGCCCAGGCTGGGGGGTGAGAGAGGGTGGGGACTCCTGGCTGCTAAAGGAGGGCAGCACTCTAGGTCCTCAGAGCGCGGGGGACACTCGCTTTCTCTGGGATCCGCTTTCAAATCCTCTCTCCCCAGATCTCCTTCCCTGTCAGTTCCAGAGGCCGGGGCTGTCCCTCAGGAAGCTTCCCTCGCTTAGTTTTTTGCAGGCCAGCGCTCTGGGTGAGGCCTGCCACATCCTGCGGGGGCTCATGTGGAGGTGGGTTGGGGCAGGGGAAGTTTCCCCGACAGCTGAGCCATGCAGGTCTGCCCTCCATTGCCGCTAGCTATGTGCCCATGAGGAAGCTGCTAAAAGTCACTGAGCCTCGGTTTGGTCATCTGTGACACAGAGAAGCTGTCACCCACTGCTTTAAGTGAGGTGGAAGCCCTTGGCTCCATTAGGCTCTGAGTTCCTGGGGGTAGGGGACAGGTCACCTCCATCTCTGTAGCCCCCCCCCCTCGGTGCCAATCCCCAGGACAGACTCAGGGAACCAGAGATGACCCAGTGATTTGTGTCCCTCTAGCTACGGAGCCACAATGGCTCAGAGTACCTGATCCAGCATGACTCAGAGGCCATCATCAACACCTGGCACAAGGCCATCGCCGAGGGCAGCCAGCAGCTGGTAGGCAGGGCCTGGGGTCTCTAGGGCCACTAGGGAGGGGTGGCCAGCTGTAACGCAGGGCAGCTGTGCCCACTGTGGGACACAGGGAGCTCCATGGCACCAGTGGGCAGGTGACACTCCCTGCAAATGCAGTGTCCCCTGCATGGCTGGGATGGCAGGATGCTAAAGAAACTGCCTTCTGTCATCTGCAAATCCAGCCTGGGGGTGACCCTGCAGGCACCCTCTCCACGTGCGATGGGGGCTCATCCTAGAGGAGTTTCCCATTTTGAGGGAGGCAGGAGGAAAAGTAAATATTCTGGGAACCAAATTCAGGCTGGAATGGCAGGCTAAAACTAGAAGGTAAAGTTTAAAAGTATCGATTTCAAGAGTCTCCCAGTTCTTAGGTTCAAAATATCAATTGTGTAAGTAGAGATAGGGCAGGTCCCCTCTGACAACTAGTTACCTGGAAATGACCTGGGGGGTTTTGACCCTTAATTCCCTATGAGCCAATACTGGGTGCGGCTTTTGGCTGTATTAATAGAGGTAGGAACCCAGAGCCAGAGAGGTGATGTTGGTGCAGTTGTTGGCAGTACTCTGGCCCTAGTCGGAATTAGAAGCTCAGTACTGGGAGCCATATGCTGGGTTACATCTACAGGAGCTGAGGAAAATACAGGAAGAGGGGCCAGGCACTGGGAGGTGGGTAGGGGAGGACAGGATGACTGATTCCAACACCTGTTCGGCTCCAGGCAGCTGAAGGAGGCCAATGTGCTGAGGTTCCATAGTAGAGGTGAGGGGAGTTAATCTGGGTAAGGGAAGAGGGATCGCTTTGCCTGAGGACCGTGCCTGCGGGGAGGGCATTTCAGGTCCCTTGCCCCACCCCAGAAGGACCCGCAGCTGGCCCAAGGTCCTGCCTCTCTGAAGCTATGTGATTGCAGTCTGCAGACTTGCCCGCCCCCCCCAGGAGGAAAGTGAGAGTGGCAGTGTGGACTTCCTGTCTAGTGAGCCCTGGGAAGCTGGCAGGAGAAAGAGGATGACATGCGGCTGAGTCCCAGTATGTGCAGGGCGCGGGGGGGGGTGGGGGGGGGGGGGGGAGCATTCCAGAGACCTCTCTCAGCGGGTGGCGATGCCCCGCTGGGGCCTGCCCTGCTAACAACCCAGATGCCACTGACAACTCACAAGGTCCTACTTTCCCCTACATCAGGTGCGCTCACCCTGGGCCCCAGGGGTCTGGGGAGCGCAAGTTTCTGCAGGGGCAGCCCAGGCTGCAGTCGCTGCGGCAGAAGGGCCACCTCAAAGGTACCGGCTTGCAGAGGGCGCGCGAGGGTGGCGCAGGGCCGGGCGCTGACGAGCCTCCCCCGCACCAGGTTCAGCCGCGCGCTGGCCGCGCTGTGCGAGCGGGAGCGGAGCCGGAGCCGCGCTTCGTGCCACGTGGGTCGAGGTGCGCTGTGTGTGCGGCGGGCTGGGCCGGGCCTCCTGCCAGGACTGCAGGGTGGAGACCCCTGGGTGGGCGCAGGGTTGAGTGGGGAAAGAACAGGGGGCCCTGAGTAGGAATCACAGCAGGGGCTTCAGCCCCACCCCACCCCACCCGGGTCCGCGCCTCCCTCTGCCCCAGGGCTGGACGTCGACGGGCTGTACCGCATCAGTGGAAACCTGGCCACTATCCAGAAGCTGCGCTGTAAGGTGGACCACGGTGAGGCCGGTTCCCATCCCTGCCCCGGGGCCTGAAGGCGCTAAGAGGCCCTGACCTCCTCCCTTCCTCCGCCACAGATGAGCCTCTCGACCTGGGCGACCGACGCCGACGCTGGGAGGACGCGCAGGTTATCACGGGCGCGCTGAGGCTCTTCTTTCGGGAGTTGCCCGAGCCCCTCTTCCCCTTCTCACACTTCTGCCAGTTCATCACGGCCATCAGCGCGCACCTGCCGGAGGTGGGGTGGATGGGGCAGGGGTGGAACTGTCCTGCCTAGGGCCACCCCCTTGGCCGGGCTCTGTGCCACCACGCTTGCTGACCCCGCTCCCCTCTCAGAGCCCACCCTCCTCCTCCTCCCTCCCTGTCTGACTGTCCCTCTGATCCTTCCCTTGCTCCGAGTTGAACCACCAGGCCCAGCGCAGCCGCTGTGTGCCTGACCTGGTGGGCTCGCTGCCCGCCCCCAGCCGGGACACGCTGCGGCCGCTCTTCCAGCACCTGTGCCGGTGAGCGGGGCGGGTGGCTGGGAATGGGGTGGCGGGTCCTGGCAGGACCCCTCCACGTCTCCCCCCTGCTCTGGGCCCTGATTCCACCCGCCCCGCCGCAGGGGGATCGAGCACGGCGAGCAGAAACGCATGTCGGTGCAGAGCGCGGCCATCGTGTTCGGGCCCACGCTGCTGCGGCCGGGACGGAAGAGACCAGCGTGCCCATGACCGTGGTGTTCCAGAGCCAGGCGGCGGAGCGCATCCTGCGGCCGTGCTCGGATACCTGCGACTGAGTGCGGATGGAGGCCACCCAGCTGGACTTCACAGACCCTCCGCCTCCCCCGCGTCTGCAGGCGGTTGTGACGTCCTCACCCCTCGGTTCCGAGGCTATGGTGACCCCTGGTGGGCAGTTCACAAAATGTGACTTTTCTGAAGCATGTCCTGTTTGGGGTAATTGGGTTCTGCTTTGTAGCGCAGTGCCGCCCCCTGTGCGCATGCGACAGCGTGCGGGTGAGTGTTCTGGGAGAGACCACCCTGGGAGGAGGAATTTGCTGAGGGGGCTTCCCGGCTTCTTCGGGCCTTCCCCTGAATGAGGCCTTCACCAAGACCCCGTGTGTCCCAGACCTGTGCGGACCATGAAGCAGCTAAGACAACTGCCCCGCTGCCCAAACAGGACTGACCCGGCCTCCAGCGTGGGCAGCCGGACCTGCCTTCCTCAGGCCTCAGGGATGACGCTGCCGCGGGCCCCCTGGCAGGCTGGCTGCGGCCCAGTTTCACCTGCTTTCCCGTTCGGGCTCCATGCTCCTGCCCTCCCTGACCCGCTGGTGTTCTGTGCAAGGGTGCTTCATGTTGGCTAAGTGTGCCCTCTGAACCTGCCACTTGACGTGCACCAGTTCCACACACCGTCCCATTTTACAGATGAGGAGACTGAGGCTTGCAGAGGCAAAGTGACTTCTTCAGGGCCCAGTAGATGATCTGACTCCCCAGAAAAGGCTCCTCTCACACTAGAGCACAGCCGGGGGTGGGGTGGGGGCCCTCTAGCTGTCAAGTACCCTTGCCTGGTGCCCACCTAACCTGAAGAGTTGGGAGAGGCTGCGGGGTGGGGCAAAGGAGGACACAACCTCAGGACAGGAAGTGTAAACCCTAGGGGTCCGCAGCCCCTCCCTCCTCAGACACGAGCCACCTCAGTTTACAGATCTTGGCCCCCTGCCCTACTCACCTGTTCATTTATTCAAAAAATGACAGCTACTATTTATTGGACATTGGTACCACACCAAGCGTTTTACTTGGCCTATCTCATTGTTACTCACAGCCAATATTTATTGTCTGCTCTTGTGTGCCACACACTGTGTCCTGGGCCGGGGACTGCACACACTGCCTGCCCTGGTGGAGCTTATGATCCAGTGGGTGGGGCTGACCCAGTGCCAGCGGGGCCAGGGCAAGAGTATGCACAGAGGCCTCACACCATATGTCTAGACATTTGGAAGTTATACATCAAGCTAACAACTGTTAAATAAAACATGTTCTATTCCCCTACTCTGACAGATATGCTTTGATAGTGACCTGGAAGGCCAGGTTCTAATTTAAAACTTCTGTGACTTCCGAGTTCCCTGCCCCAACGTGGGCATGAGAAGAGCTGGCCTGGCCCTCAGCCTGCCTGCTTGTCTCCCCACCCCCAGAGCCATGTTGGCCTGAGGAGAGGTTCACATGCACACGTGTGGACACTCTAGTCCCTGTGTGCAAGCTGCCCATACCTCCTGCAACCCGCTGCCACTTGGCTACCCCACTGGTGACACAGTCCACCCTTGAGGGACATTCTGGAGTCCCTTGTATTGGGAGTGTGGTCTAAAGGGGAGGGTCTGGCCTTCGAGAGGGCCCCACGGAATTCTTACCCTGTGAGGGGAGCTGCAGACAGAGAAGGTCTGGACTGGAGTCTTGCCAAGCAGGGGACCAATGGCAGGGACGCCCCTCACCCGAGTCTAAGGGCAGAAACTGGACAGACCTTGAGCAACTGATGACTTGCTCAACCACTGCACAAGAGCTGGGAGGAGCATAGGGTGTTCTGAAGATGTGTCAAGGCGGTGACTGTTGTTCAGGGATCTGAGATGCCTCTGCAGAAGCCACATTTGAGTGAAGCAGAAAAGAATGAAGAGGCAACCAGGTGAGGGGTTAAGGGAAGGGTGTCTAGTCAGAGGGAACAGCATGTGCGAAGGCTCTGGGGCAGGAAGGCTTGTGGGGAGAACAAGGTCTGAGAGAAGACCCTCATGACTGGAGCCCAGAAAGCCAGTGGGCATGGGCACCAGAGCTGGCAGGGGACAGAGCATGTGGGGCATGTAGCCGAGAGCTTTGGGTCACCAAGACAACAAGCTGGAGGATCCTTGGGCAGAGAGGTCTTGGGAAGTGTCTGCTCCCCACCCCCACCCCAGGGTTCTGACTCTGCCAAGGCCTCATGGGCAAATAATGTAGCAGCAGGCTGAGAAGTCCTAGAATTGTCACAAGGAAGAGCTTCAGAAATCACCCAGAAATCACAGCAGATCTCTATCTTTCAGAAATCACTCATTGCCAATGAGAAAACTCCTAGAGAGACAACGTCAGAATTCGCCTGAGGTTTCTGGCAGGTTGCTGGCAGGGCCTGGCCCAGGGCTTTGTTTGCGCAGTCTGAGGACCTACTGTGCGCCCCACCAGAGTCTGAGGCACAGCAGACGTTCTCCACACCGAGCACAGCACGTGGCGGGAGCTGTAGGTGCACTTCCAAGATGTTTTGAATGAACTAGACTTTATCCAGAGACACAAAGACACATAGAAACAGCATCAGCCCTTTTGAGGCTCTGTCTGGTTGGGAAAGGGACATAAAAAGGAGTGACAGTGGCACAGCTGATAAGCTGGCACAGGGGCCTGTCCCCAAGCCTACAGGCTCCTAGCAGGTGCCCCTAAGTCCTCCTGCAGCCTGGAGTATGTCCCTGTAGCCACTCTTGAAAAGGCCATGGTGCCCGCCTGATTGCTAAGTCCAGGGGACACATGAACTGCCTGCTGTCCTCCCTGAGACGCACCGCTCCTTTGCCCCAGGCAACCCGGGTCCTGTCCATCACTCCACCCCTCCCTTCCTCAGCTCCCCCTCTTCTGCCCGCCCTGTAAATGGTGATGGCCCCCAGGTTGTGCCCTTCCTGAAGGCCCTCATGCCTTCCACTGTGGGGACTCAGCCACCACTCCTGCGCATGTGTCACCCAATCTCTATCACCAACGCAGACCTCTCTCTCCCGAGTCCCATGTGCAAGGTCCACCTGCTTGCAGGACACTGCCATGTGGATGGCTGCCAGAAACCCCAAGTGCAACCCGCCTGCAACGAAACTCCCAAACCAGCTCTTTTCCCTATTTCTGAGCATGGCACCTCCAGTCCCCAAGTCCCCGTCTTCCACCTTCTAAACATGTTCCAGATCTGCCTCTCCCACCCTCCTCTGTTCTCTCTCATCTGGCTGAGCACAGCAGCCTCTGAAAGGGCTCCTCGCCCTGTTCCATCCTCCACCCAGCAACCGTCTGACCACACCACGTCCCCAATCTCCACATGCCAGCTGTGCCCATGCCTGTCACTCCCAGCACACTGCAGGCTGCTTCTTGCCTCGGTGCCTTTGAGTCGAAGGTCTCCCCACCTCTCCCACTTTCCCCTGTCTCATTCCTCCTCCGCTTTGAAGCCTCAGCTCCCCCATGTGTGCAGCTCCCTCCTCACGCTCAGCTCTCTGGACGCAACTGTGCTTCAGTGTCACCTCTCCCCGCTAGGCTGCACTGGCAGAACGTTCACAAGCCTCACCCACTTCACCAACAGTGCTGCTGCCTCACTCGTTTTGTTGCCAGATCGCATCCCATCCTATGGATATGCCACGTTGTGTTTATCCGTTCATCAAATGATGGACATTTGAGTTGTTGCCACTATTTGGCTATTATGAATAACGTTGCTATGAATATCTGTGTACAAGTTTTTACATGGACATATTGTCTTAGCTCGGCCTGCCATAGCAAAATACCATAGACTAGTGGCTTAAACAACAGATGTGTTTCTCACAGTTTTGGAGGCTGGAAGTTCGAGATCAAGGTGCCAGCATGGTCGGGCTCCGATGAGGACCCTCTTCCTGGTTTGCAGACGGCCATCTTCTGGCTGTGTCCTCACGTGGCAGACAGAGCTTGCGCTCCGGTCTTTTCCTTTTCCTACAAGGACACAAGTCTCATTTTTACAGCCTCATCTAAACCTAACTACCTTCCAAAGGCCTCACCTCCAAATACTACCACATTGGGGGTTAGGACTTCAACATATAAATTGGGGGGGGGGTACAAAAATATTCAGCCCATGACTCATGTTTCATTTTTTTCAGGTGCATACCTACGAGTGGAATTGCTGGATTAAAGGTAACTCCGAGTTTAACCTGTTGAGGAACCATCAGATTGTTTGCAGCGGCACGATTTACACCTGCCAGCAGTGCGCGAGGGTTTCTGTTCTCACTCACTTTCTGCAACAGCTGTCTCGGGTCTTCATTCTCCTCAAGCCCCTGGCCCTCCCCAGCTTCCCATCCTCTCAACAGAGGGCCTGCCTCCACCTCGCAGGAAAGTGGAAACACCTGTCCCAGCGTCCGGCTCAGACCCCCCCCACCCCATCCTCCCTGGCCTCCTCTCCCCGGAAGCTCAGAGCAGACATTTCTCTAGGGCACAGCTGATCTCTGACTTTCGGGAAATATCCACGATCACTGACCGCTCCTCTCTCTTGCTCACTGAACTGCTGTCTGGGGTTGAGGGCCCCGGGAGACAGAGATCAGCGAGCAGGAAGCTCACTGGGCATGTTCTCAGGACCGACATCTGTGCTGGGGGAGGCAGGACGGAGCCGAGGGACAGTTAAGCTGTGACTCAGGCCCATGGAAGGCCTCAGCCACCCCACAGGAAGCTCTGGAGCAGGGACAGCTTCAGCGTCATGCCACATTGTGGCCAGGAGTCAGGCCACTGCCCTCCAGGGCTGGGGCAGGGAGGGCACGGATTGGGGCCACACGGCTCTGTTCAGCCCAGGGCGCGTCCTGGAGAGGGGCTCGGAGGAAAGCCGTCAGCCTTCGGCCCCCCTGCAGCTGGGGCAGTTCAGGTTCGGTCCTGGGATTCTGGGTGGTGCCCATGGCATCCGCTCTGACCTCCAACAGGCCCCTTCCCCTAACCATGGGATCATGTTCAAGTCTCTCTCTGAAAAAATCCTCCCTCAACCCCACATCCCTGCAACTGCCTGCTTTCGTCCTCCTCCTCCTCCACGCCAAACTTCTTGAAAGAGTCCTCCACACTCACTGTCCCCACGCGCTGCTCCTGTTCACTCCCCAACCCCGATGCACCAACAGACCACTGAGATGCCACATCACGTCTATTGGGTACTTTTGGGTCTTCACAGTCATCATTCTCTTGGGGACACCCTGTCCGCTGCTGGCTGCCCCTGCCTTGGAAACACTGCCTTCCTCTCGGCTTGCACGATGCCACGGCCTCATCTTCCTCCTGCCTCTGGCCAAGCAGCCCCTTCTCCGCTGCGTGGCCAGTAAGGGCAGAGCCCGTGGGGCCAGCCCTCCTCTCCCTGGCCTCCCTCCCTGGATGTCGCCGTCCACACACGCCGCATCAGTGACTAGTGAGCAGGCATGACTGCCCCTCAACACTCTCAACCCCAGTGTCCCCTTGCCGACCTCATGACGTCTGCTCTGGGACAGTCCTCAGTCTGAGACTGGATTCTTGCTCCTCCCCACACCTGTCCTCCTCCAGGGTTTTACCTGTTCCAGGAACAGGCTCCACCCCCCCCCCCAGCCAGGCAAGCCAGGAACCTGGGAATGTGGCCTGCTCCCTCCATCTCCCCCTCTCTGCCCGCCTCCCTACCTGATCTGTGTCCCAGTCCTGTCGTCCCCCTCTCCCGCACTCCTCCTCTCCAGCCAGGGCCCCTGCTCGGCCTCAGGGGCTAACGTCTCCCACCTGGACACTGCAGCTGCTCCCAGCCCTCCCCCTCCACATCCTCGTGGCCCCCACTCCCCCCCAGCCTCATTTAAACACACACACCTGATCATATCATCGCCCTGCTTGGAAACCATCCCGCCTGCCCAAGGAAAAGACCCCAAGCTTTAGCATGGCCTGCCCACCCCTCTGCCTCCTCTTGTGACGCAGTGCGGCTCAGTGGCTGGGAGTGTGGGCTCTGGAGTCAGGCCACCCAGATTCAAATCTGAGCTCCACCATGGTAGAAGATTCTGGGTGACTCATCCTTTGTGTCTCGTTTCTTCATCTGGAGAATAGGGATGCAACAGCAGCGCCGGCCTCAGGGGGGCTGGGCAGATGACGAGATGGTACCTGCAAGGTTGTGAGAACAGAGTCTGTTCAGAGTGAACATCCAGGGAACACTCGCTGGGCCTCATGCCTACCTGCTTTCTTAGTTTCTGCACAGCAGCTACACTGGCCTCCCAGGGGTTTCTCAAATGTTTCATGCTCCCCCCCCACCCCAGGATCTTTGCACTTGCTGTGCCCACTTTGCAGTTCTCTTTCCCTTTGCTTAGTCATCTTTTAGCATTGTGCCCAGGTAACCATTCCTCAGGCGGCTCTTCTGAGTGCCCAGCCAGGTCAGCTTTCTCTGTTACACACCATCAGAGACCCATACACTTCTGTTATTTCAGTTTGTCATTTTACATTTATACAGCATGATTATTGCTGTGTGTCCCTCCCCCCACAATCCTATAAGCCCAGGAGGACGAGGACTCTGTTGTTGCTCACCACTCTACGCCCAGCACCCAGCACAGTGCCTGGCATGTAGCAGGTGTTCAAGCCAATACATGAAAAGGAAGACAGCCCGAGCGAGAAGCCCAGCTCTGCTATTTCCTACTGCATGATCGTGGGCAAGCTGCTCTCCTCAATGTGCTCAGCAGTAAAGTTAGGACATTCGCGCCTACCTCGGAAACCTCTTATGATTAATAAAATGAGAAGTGCAACATGCACGGCCCAGAACCTGGTGCAGGGGCACTTGAACAGTCTCGCTGGCCTTCATTCCTCAGAGGCAAGGATAGTCCTGTGTCCCGGGATGAGACGGTCTCTGTGGCAGGGCCAGAAGGAGCCAGATGCAGAAGGGTCACAGAGGTCCCCCCGGGGTGTAGCCAGATTGCCTCGAGGGCAGGACAGCACATTGGGCCTGGGACCCTTTTGTTTCCAGAGCTCTAGAGCAGTTTTTTTTTCAAGACTTCAGCCTGGCAGTGCCATAGGGAAGGGTACTTTGTTTAGGACTAGAGCAGCAGAGAGAGAAGAGTGCCCCCTCAGGCCAGGACAGGAGGGGACCCCTTGGGATTAACTTGAGAGGTCCTGCCAGGTGGGACTAGGGGCGAGTAAGGTCCTGCCTCCCGTGCCCTCCAAGAGGGCACGTTCTGCTTTGCTCGCCAGCCCCAGGGCACAGCTTGGTGAGCTAAGGGAGGTGGCAGATTTACTTTCAGGGCCAGGAAAGCCCCGTATGTCCGGCTGGGAGAACGGACGTCATTCTTTATAGCCCAGCAGGCACCACTCGTGACGACCAGGTGGACAATATGGCCAGGGATGCGTTCTTCTTTTTATGAATTTTTTATTTTGAAAGAATTATTGACTCACAAGAAGTCATGTAAATAGTACAGTGAGGTCTGGTGTGCCCAGCACCTGGCTTTCCTGGTGGTAGCGTCTTACATAACCACAGCACGTTATCACAGTCAGACTACAGACCTTGCTTGATGTCACTGCCGTCTGCATGCACTCATTTTTGCTTGCCTTTGTGTACAATTCCGTGACATTTTGTCACATGTGTGGATTCATATAACCACCACCACAAGCAAGACGCAGAATGTTCCATTCTGCAGAAGAAATTCCTGACGTTTCTCCCTTATAGTCACATCCTCCCTCTCCTTCCCTCATCCCTGGCAACCCTGTCGTTCTCCATCTCTATAAATGTTTCATTTTGAGAATGTTAATAGGTGGAATCACGCGGTATGTTTGAGATTGGCTTTTTGCAGTCAGCGTAGGGCCCTAAGACCCGCTCCAGCTGCTGTGGGGATCGATCGTTCATTACTTGTATCGCTCGGTAGTGTTCCGCAGATGGGCTCTTAAAGACATTCTCCCCGCGGTGGCTGAAGGACGGAGGAAGGGGCCCGGTCAGGAGGCTGCGGGTAAACAGCGCGAGGCGGACACGCATCCCGCCCGGCTGGCACGGCCTGGGTGAGTTCAGGCCACGCGGGTGGGTCTGCGGCAGAGCAGGGTTTGGGAGTCGCGAAGCAGAGCTGCCAGCAGGGGGCGCCAGAGGCTTTTTGCCCAAGGGCTGATTCCGAAGCGGGGCCGCCAGGGCAGGTTAGAGGGAGTTTGGGGCCGCTGTGCACATCGGCCGAGAGAACCCTGAAGTCCTGTCCGTGTCCGCACCCCAGCGCTCAGGTTTCAGTCCAGCCCTGAGCGTCCGAGTCTGCGGGATGAGGCCGATGTGTACTCAAGGAGGAGGCAGCAAGGGGAGGCCTGGACCAGGAAGGGGCGGGCTGGGGTCGGGCCAGGGCGGTGCTCAGCGGGCCGGGGGTGCCCCTCAGAGGGTGGCTCTGAGCTCAGGCCACGGGGCTGCGCCGGGGCACCTCTGCCCGCCCTTCCCATCCCTAACGACTGCCCGCACTTCCCTGCCCACTTCCCTCCCCAGCCCCTGGCGTGTGCTCTACACCCTCCCACCCGCCTCCCTGCAAGACGCCTTCCCCGACGCCCCCCACCCGCCGCCCCTTCCCCGCTCTGGGCTGTGCGGGTGCGCATTGGTGAAGGGCGCCGGCTGGGCGCTGGCTGTGTGTGGCTTGAAACAATGTGCATCCCCATCCTCTGTGCCCCCTCCCCGTGTAAGTTACCTGTACTTCTTAAGAGAATCTCCCTCGTGAGGCCCCGCCTAATAATTTTTGGTCCATACACCTGTGAGACTTCTCATTCATCTCTTGTTGCCCGGAGCCTGGCACACAGAAGGGGCCAAGTGAAGGCTGATTGAATAAATGAATGAACGTGTCAATTGTCCTATCTTTGAAGCTTCCCTCCCCCACTGATTGCTGTGTGGTGGTTGTCTATGCGGGCATTCCTTCCCCTGAAGCCCCAGAACGCTGGTGGGCTGCCCTCCCCCTGCTCAGGTCACTCCGCCCCCTTCCCAGCAGGCTCACCCACCCAGACAGCTTTACTTTCCACACTTGTGCTGCCAGACCCCAAATCCACCACGCAGCCCAGAGCCCTGAGCCCCACGCATACCTCCCACTGCTTCCTCTTTGCTTGTCTTTTTCTGCCCTTCACACAAACATTAAGCTCCATCGCAGCAGGAATCTTGTCTGTCTGATGGACCAATGCATCCCCAGCACCTGCCCATACTCAGAAAATATTTGTGAAATGAATGAATGAAGAAATGAATGAATTACTCTCCCTCTGGGGTCCTGTGAACACTTGAAATACAACATACCCCCCACAACTTCCTTCTCCTGTCTTTGCCACCTCTCTCCTCCTCGTCCCCAAATTTAGAAATCCCATAGTCCCCCCAGATGGCTCCTTTCCCCACATCAGCCAGTCACTGTGTTGCCTGGATTCCACCTCTGAGCTTTCCCACCCCCACCTCACTCCAGTCCCTCCTAGTCTAGACCCGCCACACGTCCCACCCGGACCTCCTCTCCTCAGGGCAGCTGGGTTTCCTGCCTGTGCCTTTTCTTCTGACCACATTGCCACCTGAATGATTTTTCTAAGACGTCAGTCTTGTTATGTCAACTCTGAGTTAAAGCCCTTATTGCATCCATGTTCCAGTTGTGTTTCCTGAAGTGTAGGACTCACGGAGTGGCACATAACATGATTCTGGGAGGTTCTGTTACAGTCTGAGTTTCGTGCTGAAAAATCATTAATCTGCCATTCTGCTTCTGTAAAACCTGCTTGCTCCTGCTTGCTACCCCCAACACAGAAATTCCTAAGTGACTACAACACCCGTGTTCTGCATAAAATGATTACAGCCCCCACGTTTTGCATAAAGCTATTATGACATTCATGTTTTACGTGAACAAGATATGGGCCAGAGCCCAAACTGCCCAGATCCTGTTACACCAAAGATAAGAAAATGATATCATGCTTACTCAAGGCCTCTTGTACACGTGCTTGTTCTGTCTTAGTAATTGTCCACCCACAAACTTACAATATAAAAACTTTCTGTTTCAAAGGCTCACTGCTGCTCTCTGTGCCGCCTTCGGGCGGTGCAGAGGGCAGTCGCTGGCCAGCTAATAAAGACTCCTGATTTGGCTCAATTCGGTCTTCAGGTGGTCCTTTCTCGCATCTCAGACCATAACATTTGGAGGTTCCACCAAGATCTTGCCCTAAGATAGGGCAGGTGGCGACCACCGACCACCGGTGCCTGGAGACCAGGTGAGTGTCTTGCCCAGGGGAAGGCCTCTGAGAGACATTCCTCAGCCCCAGGCAGAGGCTTGGCAATGCACCCCCCTGGCACCTTCAAAACTGCAAATTCTTCTGGATGAGTCTTCTGGTTCTGTTCCCGGGGCAGAGGCAAACCGGCTCTAACAGTTCAAGGACCTACACCATGCACCAGGGCACCCTGGGGTGACCATTAACACAGAATTGCAAGATGAGAAAGTTGGTTCTTTCTAACTCTGATTACACTGAGGAGAAAGAAACACCTTTTTTTCCCTCATTAATTTCTCCTTATTGCAGAAATCAGGACCCCAACCACAGCTGCCGGCCAGCCAGAAAGGCAACTAGCAGAAAAACAACACAACAAAAAGAAAGACAATTAGCGATTAATAGATGGAATGATAATATGGTTTATTAATATTTTTATTTTATGTACTTTACAGTTACCTTCTATATATGACATGTGATACCAGGTTTCTTTTTTATTCTTTCTTTCTGTAGACCCCTTAGCTGGGACTACAGTCGCACACCACCACATCCAGCTAATTTTTTCTAGCTCACTCTTGCTCAGGCTAGTCTCAAACTCCTGAGCTTGAGCGATCCTCCGGCTTCGGCCTCCCAGGAATGAGATTTATTTTTGTACCTCTACCTTTTTTTTTATTGTGGTAAAATATACATAACATAAAGTTTACCATCTTAGCCATTTTTTTTTGAGACAGACTCTTGTTCTGTTGCCCAGGCTAGAGTGCTGTGGTGTCAGCCTAGCTCACAGCAACCTCAAACTCCTGGGCTCAAGCAATCCTACTGCCTCAGCCTCCTGAGTAGCTGGGACTACAGGCATGTGCCACCATGCCTGGCTTATTTTTTTCTATGTATATTTTAGCTGTCCAGGTAATTTCTTTCTATTTTTAGTAGAGACAGGGTCTCACTCTTGTTCAGGCTGGTCTCGAACTCCTGACCTCAAGCAATCCGCCCGCCTTGGCCTCCCAGAGTGCTAGGATTACAGGCGTGAGCCACCACACTCTGTCAAGGTTAATGTTTTGATTGCTGGACTGCATGCTCTGTCCCACTAGCCTGTAAGCTCCACGAGGGCAGGGACCTCGACTTTGTCCATGGCTGTCTCTGATTCTGAGTGGCTGGGATGGTGATGGGCGCAGAGTAGGTGGTGTTCAGTCAGCATCTGTGGGAAATCAGGTAATAGCTACGTTGTGAGGGCTGCGTGGGCAGTGGCCCTTCTGACAGTATTCCAGAAGGGTGGCACTTGGTAAACAAAGGGCTGGAGGTGGGAAGCAGCAGGGTGTGGGGGACAGATGGGCTGCAATTGGCATGGACAGGTAGAGGCTGGAGGGATGAGGCTGGAGAGGCCCTCAGCCTCCCTCCCCCCTGCCTATTATGAGATCCCACAGCCCCAGCACTTTTTCTACACTTCCTTCACACCCTACATCCTGCCTCATGTGATGCAAGTTCATTCATCAGCACTTACTGAACCCCTACTGTGTGCAAGGTATGGCGTTGGGGCAAAACACCTACCATGTGCACCACAGGCCAATTTCCAGAGTGATTTGCCACCCGGTATCATGCCTCATGCTCACAGCAGCCCTACAGAAAGGAATTGTCCATCTGTCCATCCGTCCATCCATTCCCGTACTCAAACACTTAATAAATGTGTATCAAGTGTTGAGCACGTGCCAGGTGCCAGGAATGCAAAGCAGGCAAGGCCAGCAAGGCCCTCATGGAGTGGGGAAGAACAAACTCGTAAACAAACCAGCAAGGCAGTCTGCAAGTGTGATACACTCTGTGTAAAACCTAACAAACAGGTGATATTATGGGGAGAGACTGGGCCCATCAGTCTGGTCAGTCGGGGGGCTCTCTAAGAAGGTGCCATTAGAGAAACCTCCAGCCATGGGAGGAACGCGACAGGCGGAACTCGCAGCAAATGCAAAGGGCCCAGCGGCGTGGGACAGTACCTGGGCATTGGAGGGACAGTACCTGAGTGTCACCGGAGAACTAGACTATTCGATGGGGTGAAGTGGGGAGAGGAAGGGATGAGATGGAAGAGGAAGCCAGCAGCCAGATTAGGAAAGGCTTGTCGACATTTGGATTCATCCTACGGTGAGAGTTTTTTTTTTTTTTTTGAGACAGAGTCTCACTCTGTCGCCCAGGCTAGAGTGCCATGGCGTCAGCCAAGCTCACAGCAACCTCAAACTCCGGGGCTCAAATGATCCTCCTGCCTCAGCCTCCCAAGTAGCTGGGACTACAGATGTGTACCACCAGGCCCGGCTAATTTTTCTATTTTTAGTAGAGACGGGGTCTCACTCTTGTTCAGGCTGGTCTTGAACTGCTGAGCTCAAGGGATCCTCCCACTTCGGCCTCCAACAGTGCTAGGATTACAGGCGTGAGCCACCGCGCCTGGTCCCTACAGTAAGAATCGAGTCCACCGAAAAGTTCTACAGAGGTGAACCAGCATGTCCTGGCTGACGTCTCCACACCATCATCGGGCCACACTGGAGGCAGCGGAGATGGGAAGATCCACATTGGCTTAAGGTCTATGTGAGAGATAAAACTGTCGGAATCAACTCCAGAAGCCTTGGTTTCTCTTCCAAACCTATTTCTCCCCATCTTTCCAGAAAATGTTACCACTGCAACCCTATGACTCCAGCCAGAAATGTCTAACTTCTGCATCCTTTCTTCCTCCCCCCCCGCCCCCCGCCTCCAGCTCTGTCAGTGTCCACACCAGGAGAAGGGAAGTTTCCAGGCAGTGCCAAGTCGCGTTTGAGGTTAAGGTGCACCCAGGCAGCCTGGCCGTGGGAGAGTCCCAGCTACTCACTGCTTCCCTGCTGCAGGTGGGGACAGTGGACATTCAGCTTCAGCCACAGTGAGGTTCCGCCAGGTGAAGATGAAAAGGGACAAGAGCTGGGGCTGTTGCCAGAGAAAAATCAAAATGGTAGATCATGGACTCCAAGGTGGGAAAAGAGGGAGGGGACAGGGGAGACGTGGTGGCCGTGAGAGAGTGGAACTTGAGCAGGAGCCGCCCCACAGAAAGTGAGCTGGAGGTGCAAGAGCTGTGGTCAGGGTGCAAACGCAGGGACGGTGCTGTCAGCAAGGACGAGCTCTGGGGCATGGCCGTGGGAGTGGGCAGCTGGGTGCAGGGGAGGAAGTGATGTCTAGAGGTGAGGTGGTCAGGATGCTGTCGTCTGGGTATTGCAAATGCCATGCTCCAGGAGAGCCAAAGTCCCCCCAGCGAGGGGAGTGGCTGGAGGTGGAGGTGGAGGTGGAGGTGGTGGGCGCCAGCACTGGCTGGTGTGTGTCCAGAGGAGCCGAGGGGTGAAGGAGGAAGGATGAGGAACAGTCTGGAAGCTGCAGAAGGGAACGAGGAGGGTGCCAACCTCCACGTGCTGGCCCGGAGGTGTTTCCTCTGGAAAAGGCTGCTGGGACGTCTCCACCAGGGCACGGAAGTAGGGGTACCCTGAGAACCCCAAGCCCCCTAGAGAGAGTCTGGACAGGGAGGTGGCCAAGCTGAGGCCACACTTGGCAGACAGACTTTCCAGCGGGGCCGGCGGGGGGTGGGGTGGGGTAAGAGAAGGACGGGGAGAGGGACTTGTGAGTGGCAGAGGACACGGGGGAAAGTGGGAAGGTCCGAGGGGTGAGAAGGTAACTAACTTTTAGCATGAGTTAACTACCTTTTCTAGAACTGCCTAGAACCCCCAAACTGAAGCTTTCTGCCCAGCTCTTTCCAGGCCAGCAGCACTAGTCTCCCCACCCCCCACCTCTGCTCTGGAGCACTCGGTTCAGACCCAGGTGTGAGTGGCTGAAGGGCACAGGGGTGGGCCCACCTCCGCAGCCCTGCTCCTCTGCAGAGAATGCCCCTGGGCAGAGAGGCGCCACCTAACAGCAGCGCAGAGACCACTCTCCCACCACGAGGGAGTTTGTGGGGACCCTGGGGCACTGGACTAGCCATCAGGCCCCCTGCGGCCTCTGTTCCATGGAAAAGGCAGGTGCCTCCGAGAGGGCCAAGGCTGCCTTATCCGTGTGTGCAGGTGGGACCTGTGTAATGTACCTTCTCCTCTGTCCTGACAGGCTTGCCATGGGACTCCCACCGTGGGACAGGGGATGGGAAGAAACTGGCCCTGTGGTCACCATCTTGGTTATTATAGAGCAGTGGACCTTACCGTGGGAGGGAGGGAGGCTATGGTGTTTTGGGACAAAGTCCGCTGGATGGAAGGGTGTCAGGTGACGTCAGGGGAAGCTCTGACCAACTCAGTGCCCTCAGTGTCCACTCCGCAGCCCGGGCAGGAATGGGGCTAGACCCTGGAACACGGGGGGTAAGGCCTAGTCCCGAAACCCTGGGATTTCACAGACCGCCAAGTGATCGGTGTGCCAGAGCTGGGAATGGGGACACGCACAGACATATGGGATCCCCAAGGAGGTGCCTTGTCTGTCTGGAGGGTCACAACGCTCACAGGTTGGGAGTCTTCATGGGCCAAGAGGCACCAGGAAGCCTGAAGTTGTCTTTCTGGTTGGAGGGTGCTCACCTAGCAGCCTGCGACAACTGATAAAGTGGGCCCAGCAAGGCCCACTGAGTGTTAGTGACACATTAGGCGTGAGCACTAGATGTGGAATCCACCCCCTCAGGTGACCTGCCACACCCCTGGCAGGTAGGCAGTGTCACGCCCCCACCCCACAGAGGAGGGAGCTCAGCCCCCCACAGCTGCCCTGGCCCACGGTGGCGAGCGCGCTCTCCATCCTCTATTTATGCGGTGAGTGGTTTTTGCGCCCGCTACATGCCAGGCACAGGTAGGCGCTGAGGCTGCAGCAGATTACAGTCGAGATAAACGCCGCTGCCTTCACGGGCTCACACTCTGCCTCCCGGACACAGAAGCAGAGGGGACGCAAAGTCAGTCAGAGAGCTGGCGCGGTTTACAGCACCCACCACCACGGCAGCCACCCTGCTGTCGCGAGAGCACTCCGCCTGGGCAGGAGCCCCAGGGAGGGAGGATGCTCGCTCAAGGGCTGGGGCAGCCTCCAGGCCCAGGCCTGTCTGGTTACCGTGAGCCCAGGTGGGAGAGGTTGTCTGGCCCCCTGAGCCCATGTGTCTCTGGAGACCAGACAACATGGAGCCAGATCTGGGCCAAGTGGGGTCCCAGCACTTGGTGAGTCCTGACCGAGCGAGGAGCTCATAGAACTGCTGATGGCATCTCTGGCTCATCCCTTCCTCTCTCAATGCAACCACCCTCCGCCCTACTGCCCCCCCCCCACTTCCTGCAATTGATGCTGGCTGTCAGTGGGGACCCTTGCTGACACTGTTGGCCAGACACCTACACATGGCCTCGCACCATTTCCATGGCAGCTTAGGGCTCCAAAGGTGAGTGTCCCTGGAGAATTTGAAGGGAGCTGAACTGTCCTTAAGACTGAGCCTTAGAAATCACATAGCATTGCTCTGCCATGTCCTGTTGTCAGTGTCCCCTATAACCCTGGCTCAGCTTCAAGGAGAGAAGACATAGCCCCCAGTTCTCAATGGGAGGAGTGCCAGATAACTTGTGGGCATTTGGAACCGACAAACAGCTAGGAGAGGTAGCAGCAGAAGGTGAACGCCGGATGTCCGATGGCAGAGTCTACATTAGGCCGTGGGACTCCATATGATGCCAGGCTGCCAGGAGAGAGGAGGGCTTCCTGAAGGCAGTGGCTGTGGGCCAGGGATGGGCCAGAGAGGCATCATGCTAGGATGGTAAGAGTGCTGTCCTGTGCAGTGTGGACGATATGGAGGGCCAGGGACTGCTGGGCCAGTGGGTGGTTCTGGGGCTGGAGGTGCACATGCTCAGAGAAGCCCTTGTCCTAAGCTGGAAGCCTGAATTAGCACCATGGGCCAGGGAGAACGGAGGACAGGGTCCTGCTCTCAGAGAGCCTGGCCAGGCTTTGAGAGGAGCTGGCAAGGGGCCCTGGGGGTGTCAGATCCCCATACCCAGATTGCAGCCACCACAGCCCTTGGGACGTGAAACTTTCAAGGCCAGCTTGATCTGGTGTTTGAGGTTGGCCTTCAGTGGCCCCCTGCTGGGAGAGGCAGACAGGGGCACAGAGGTGGGGCCTGAAACATAGGGAAACTTGCCTGAGGGATGTGGGAGAGAGGAGACCCCCTGAGGGGATTCCCAGTTTGGGGGAAGGGCCATGAACTCGCAGGACCCCTCTGCTTTAACACCATGCCTGGGGGGTTGGGGGAGGGACTCGGGCCTGGGTTTTGGTAGCAGCTACCCCAGGAAAGATCTCAGTGACTTTCAGAGTCTGAGTGCTCAGTTTCCTCACTTAGCAAATGTCAGGCTGATCGGTCTGTAAGGCCCTCCGCTCCCCTGACGTCACCACCCGGACTCTTCTCCCCAAGCCCCTTCTCCTGGCCCCGCCCAGAGCCTGCTGGCTGGCTGAAGGAGCCACGTGTTCCCAAAGATGAGGGCGTGGGTCAGCCCAGATCCACCATGACCTCAGGCTGGGTCTCTCCTCCGCTACCCCTGCCACCTGCCAACTTGCTCCATTCACAGGGGAGGTGGGGACAGAGTGTGGGCAGCTTGGGGTGGCCCAGCTCCCCCGCTGGGGACACCACTGGACTCTCCAGCCCTCCTTCCCAGGGATCAGGAGCATTCTGGCTAAGCCTTGCTCTGCCAGCTCTGCTGCCCAGGCACCCACGGGGCAGGAGTGAGGGAGGAGCGGGGAAAGTGTGAGGCTCCCATAGACTCTCATTGCAGCTGGGACAATAACAATAATTATTAATCATTTTGGGTAACTGGTGTTTAATATCCATCTTCCTTGCCAGACTGGAAGCTCCCTGGAGGCAAGGCCCAGGTCTGGTTCACTGCTGTATCTCCAAGGCTTAGAACTGTGACTTGCATGCCGGAGGTGCCCAGTAAATAATTACGTGAATGAATGAATTGTCTCCAAGCATTTTTAATCCAGTGGAGGACGATTAGGCATGTACCAATACTATGATAAGCCTGGCATGCCATGCAACATTTATTATTAACATGCCAGCTGACATATACCGGGCATGAACTCTGTACCAGGCTAAAGTTGCCAGATTAAGCAAATAAAGATAAATGATGCCACTTCAATTTGAAATTCAGATAAATATTAAATAATTTTTTAGCCTAAGTATGTCCCATGCAATGTGAGTGTCTTGTGTCTTACCTGGCAGCCCCGTGCCAGGCCACATTCTCTAATCTTCACACCAACCCTATGACAGGGGTACAACTATCACGACCCTTTACAGATGAGGGTACTGAGGCACCAAAGGGATAAGTAACCTGCCCAAGGCCACACAGCTGAAAACTGGCCAAAGGCTCCGTCCTGGGAATTGTAATTGGAGCCCTGAGTTGGGGCTTAATCACCAAGATCTCTTGCCGCCCAACAAGTGCCCATAAGTAGTGGGTGCTGGGCTGGCTCTGGGACCCAAGAAGGAAAGGTCATTTGTCAAGAAGGACGATAGCTTTGGCTAAGGTGGACTAGGAAAGTTTCTCAGCGGAGGGATGGGAGAGGGGTGGGACAGAGAGGGTGGGCAGAGCTTTGCAGCAGCTGGGTGAGGGTAAGGGCAACTCAGGCTCAGCTCCTTCCCAGCTGTGACTTCACCTCTCTGAGCCTGGACTCTGCTCTGTAAAATGGGTATAACACAGACCCACAGCCTCTTATTGAAAATCCTGGGCCCAGGTATGGTCTGGAACTCAGAATTTTTCAGATATTAGAAAGGAGTTTGGTGAGTGAGTTGTATGTTCTATAGCACCCCAAGGGGACCTAGCACAGCACCCTATGAGCAAACATGTACATTTCCGCAGCAAACATGCGTATTCACTGCTAAGCAGGATAAGTAGTCTACAACTTGGTCTCAGGTCAGGTCAGTGTTTGCCATCCTGTAAGTTTGGTTTCCAGGCATTTGAGGATTCTGCAATTGAGGACAAGGGAGGGCGGTTTCTTGGGGGATAAGGCCTGCAGTCCCAGCACAGAGAGAGCGCTTGGTCCCCAGGATTCCCCCTGGTCGGCCTGCGGGGCACCAGGGAGGAGACCGGCTCCTTGGAAGCGGAGCCATCTAAGGAGTTTCCAAATGGGAAAACCGGCGGCTGCAGGCCCCAGGACGTGGCCCGGCGAGCTGCAGCCTTATCCTTGGAGAGGATTTCCTAGGCTGCCTGAGCCCTGAGTCACCCAGGAATGTGGCCTGGGTGGGCGGCAGGCAGGCGAGGGCACTGCGGGGCTGCCCTGCACCGCTGCTGCCCAAGGACTGGGGAGGAAGGGTGTGGGGACCGCACCCGGTTGTTCCCAAGGGGTGCCCAGGAACCTCCAAAAGGGATGTGGGACGAAAGAGCACAACTTTCAGTTTTAGTTATTTGTATTTCATCCTTTTAAATTTTAGTTCTTTTTTTTTTTTTCAAATAGGTAGTACATTCATATGCTTTAAAAATGCAAAAATACAAGGGTCTCGCTCTCGAAGAGATATTTGTGCAGCTATGTTCATATTGGGATTATTCACCGTAGCCAAAAGGTGGAAGCAACCCACGTGTCCATGGAGGATGAATGGGTAAACAAAATGTGGCTTGTGTATACATACAGTGCAATATTATCCAGCCTTAAAAGGGAAGGCACTTCTGACACAGGCCAACTTCGAGGACATTATGCTCAGTGAAATGAGCCAGTTACAAAAAAAATACTGTGTGATTCTGCTGTATGAGGAACCCTGGGTAGTGTTATTCTTGGAAAATTGGTGGTTGTCAGGAGCTGAGGGAGGGGGGAATGGGGAGGTATTCTTTAATGGGTATGAAGTTTCCGTTTTTGAAAAGAGCTCTGGAGCTGGGCACGGTGGCCCAGGCCTGTAATCCTAGCACTCTGAAAGGCCGAGGCTGGAGGATCGCTCGAGGTCAGGAATTTGACACCAGCCTGAGCAAGAGTGAGACCCTGTCTCTAAAACTAAATAAATAAATAAGTAAATAAAACAATGCCTAACAAGTTTGCTTGTTTCGTTTTGTTTTGTTAACAGCTTTACTGAGATGTAATTTCATAAAATGTATCTGTAAGGTTTCTTTGAAGTAGCTGGTGCCAGAGAAGGAAAGACAAGCAGAGTAGAAAGGGATAGTAAAGAGGATTTATTGGAGCGCTCCCGGGTGGGGGTAACGAGTCCCTGAGAGAGAGGGACCAGGGCGAGCCTCATGGGACCCACGGAGTGGTACCGGAGAGGCCGCCCCGCCCAGCAGTCTGAGTGGGTTTATATAGGTTCTTAGGGCTGGGGGATGGGAGTTTCTTCGGCCAGGAGATGTCGGTGGGAGGAGTGAGGAATTTCTTTCTTTCAGCTTTGGGGTGGGTATTGAGGGATAGGAGGGGCTTCTTCTTTTTTCATTAGGGAAGGGAGGGGTACCTGCCACCAGCTTTACAGTATCCTTTGTAAGTGTCCAACAATTTTTAGTAAATTTATAGAGTTGTGCAACTATCACTACAATCCCATTTTAGAATATTGTTCCTTTGGATTCGTTTACAGTTGATCCTCGTTCCTACCCCACCCCAGCAACCACTGATCTGCTTTCTGTCTCCATGGATTTGCCTTTTTTGGAAATTTCATATAAATGCAGTCATACAAATATGTGGTCTTTTGTGTCTAGCTTCTGTCACTGAGCATAATGTTGTTGAGGCTCATCCATGTTGTAATGTGTTTAAGTGGCTTGCTCCTTTTTATTGCTGAGTAGTATTCCATTGCATGGATACGGCACATTTTGCTCATTCCTTCACCAGTTCTTGGACATTTGCATGTTTATTATGAATAATGCTGCTATGAGCATTCATGCACCAGTCTTTGTGTAGACATTATTTTTTCCTCTTGGGTAGATATCTAGGAGTAGAATTACTGGGTTGTGTGGTAAGTTTGTGTTTAACTTTCTAAGAAACTGCCAAACTTTTCCAAAGTGGCTGCATCATTTTACATTCACACTAGTAATGTGTGAGGGTTTCAATTTCTCCATATTCTTTTTTTTTTTTTTTTTGAGACAGAGTCTCACTCTATTGCCCGGGCTAGAGTGCCGTGGTGTCAGCCTAGCTCACAGCAACCTCAAACTCCTGGGCTCAAGCTATCCTCCTGCCTCAGCCTTCCAAGGAGCTGGGACTACAGGCATGCGCCACCATGCCCGGCTAATTTTTGCTACTTTTAGTAGATACAGGGTCTCACTCTTGCTCAGGCTGGTCTCAAACTCCTGGCCTCAAGCTATACTCCCGCCTCAGGCTCCCAGAGTGCTAGGATTACAGGCGTGAGCCACTGTGCCCGGCCAATTTCTCCATATTCTTGAGCACACTTGTTCATTGTCTTTTTGATTATAGCCATCCTAGTTGGTGTGAAGTGGTGTCTAATTATGGTTTTAATTTTCACTTCCTTAATAACAACTACAATTGAACATTTTCATGTGCTTGGTAGCCATTCATATATCTTATTTGACAAAATGTTTACTACAATCTTTTGTCCATTTAAAAATTGTCTTCTTATTAAGTTGTAAGACCTCTTTTTTTAATAGCTCAGTCGTATGAGCTGAGTTGGTTGTATGCATGGGATATTTAATTTGTTTAACTTGTTTCCCATTGATACCTCTTTTAAATGTTTCATTATACATATTATATAGTAGGCATAAAATATTAGTGTAATAGTTTATATTCCTGACATAAATAAGTAAATAAATACATCTGTTGGGATAATTCCTCAAATTATTTTGCTGAGAGGAAATCCCATAAGCTTGGGGACCTTTGGCTAGAGCCTTCCTCCCACTCCGCCCCAGGCACCAGGCCTAATCTAGCAACCCTGAGCTTGGGAGAAACCGCGTTAAGATCCTGCTCCTCTGGCAGCCCCCAAAGAGCCTGACCAGGATCCCCTAACTGATGGGGGAAACTGAGGCTCAGAGGTGGTCCATCAGGGTAATGTCAGCACAGTCTGACTTTTGGAGGCTTCCTGGCATGACTCAGAGCCCACCCCTCCCTTAATTTGGGGAGCTCCAGGTGGGTGACATGATGAGTGTTCATGTTAGGGTTTGTTGAGTCCAGCAAGGTGAGAAGAGCTCAGAGGCCAGGAGCGTGGTTTGGGGCTGGTGCTGCCCTTGGTCTCTGCGCTCTGTCCTGCCTCTGCCCAGCCTGGCCATGTGGCCTCACATACTCATCGTATCAGCTCAGAGCCATCCAAGAGGAAAGACTCTGTTGGTCATTTTCTTCCCTCCTTCATCATCATCGTCATCTTCATCATTGTCACCATTTCCTGCAGACATACCCTGTGCTTGTATATGACATGTGGGATCGCTTTCATCCTCGTACCGATCCTGTGAGCTGAAGCTGATTAGCTCTCTATTGCAGAAGAGGAAACTGAGGCTCGGGGAGGCTACGTGACTTCTCCATAAGGGACAGAGTTGGAATTCAAACCCACATTTAACTAACTGCGAAGCCCCCACCTTTGATTGGCACATGGCCCTGCCTGCCCTTTCGGGGCTGAGAACCGGGGCAGACTCAGCTTCCAGCTGACGTTCATCTGATTCTTGGCAGCGATCTTGGAGAAAGCCGCTGGTGACACAATGAGGGCGGTGTGGCTCCAGAGTCAGGGGACGAATGTAGGGCTGAGTATTGAGGGTGCCTCTCTTGCCCGGAGCCAGGGCCACCGCAGAGCAGGTCCTATGCAGGGCAGGGCAGGGGTGAAGGCAGGAGTGGATGCCAGAGAGCCTGAAGGTCCCACAGGGTGGGTCCCACAGTGTCCCACCCCAGCCAAGCCCGGGGCTCAGCTGGCACAGGGGAGAGGGGGGTAAGCCTGGAGTAGGCAGGAGGACAGAGGGACCTGAGCTTCTCTACTCCGGCAGGAGAAAGCTAAGCTCTGCGCTCACACTTTGTCTTTTCTCTTTCACTCTGTTTCTGAGTAAGCATTTCTGCTGGAAAACTCCAGCCTTGTCTGAGCTGAACCCAAGGAAAAGGGGTCTGTGGGCACCCAGGGCGGGGTGGGAGTGGGGTGGGGAGCAGTCGTCGGGGCCCCTGTGGAGGGCAGTATCTGCTCCCAGGAGTTCAGGCCTAACGACCCCATCCTTGGCTGCATAGCCATCCGTGAATGGCTCCCAAATTCACTCCTTGCCCCTTAGCTTAGCATTCAAGGGCATCCTCTCATCCAGCACCAGCCCTTGCTCCCCTCATCTCAGTTTTTGTTCACACCGTTCCCCCTGCCCATCCCAGATCTAACACTCAAACTCTAATCATCCTTCAAGGCCCAGCCCAGATGCCTCCTCTAGGAAGCCTCCCTTGATGCCCTCAGCTGGGAATGACATCTCCCTCCTCTGACTTCCCACAGCCCTGGGCTGATAGCTCTCTGGGGGCGTATCCCATCATCCTACCAGCGGTCAGCCTTGCCTGTTACCCTGCTCAGCATCCTTTCCCTTCTGACACCAACACCCTAATTGTCCTTGGGAGATCACCCATCCCCCACCCTCAGGCATGCGGTCCAGAAGCAGCTGACTCCACCCCAGGATCCAGAGAGAGAGGCACATAACCCAGGCCTCACAGCCAGAGCATCACATCTTTCCCCTCCCCCGCCGGTCCCCACCCTGCTGCTTGCTGCAGTGACTGGTTCAGGGATGGGCCTGTGACCCAGTCAGAGCCAGAATTCAGTCGGGGTTTTTCTGATGTGACCAGGAGATGGGCCCGTTTTTTCAACTGGGACTGATATGCACAGGATACAATACCAAGAATATGAGTCTTGGCTGGGCGCAGTGGCTCACGCCTGTAATCCTAGCCCTCTGGGAGGCCGAGGAGGGTGGATTGCTCGAGGTCAGGAGTTCAAGACCAGCCTGAGCGAGACCCTGTCTCTACTAAAAATAGAAATAAAAATTATCTGGACAACTAAAAATATATATAGAAAAAATTAGCCGGGCATGGTGGCTCATGCCTGTAGTCCCAGCTACTTGGGAGGCTGAGGCAGGAGGATTGCTTAAGCCCAGGAGTTTGAGGTTGCTGTGAGCTAGGCTGACGCCACGGCACTCACTCTAGCCTGGGCAACAAAGTGAGACTCTGTCTCAAAAAAAAAAAAAAAAAAAGAATATGAGTCTTTCCAAGAATGAAGCCAAAACAGAGAAAAGCAGAGCCAGGAGATGGCAAAAGACAGATTTCACAATATTATAAGAACCTGGATCCAGCCCAGTCCATGATGACAGAATATTCCCTTTTCGAGCTTGGCTCAGTATTGCATAACTCAAAGTGTGAACCTAGGGCACCAGCTAATCTAGGGGACCAATGGTGGGGGAAGAAATGTTTCAGCCTTTATAAACTTATTTAGAATTTTGCAATCAGAAAATATGAAGAGGCAATCTTAAGCTTAACACACATACACACATTTATTTTAAAAAATAGCATTTGAATCTGAATTACCTTCAGAAGTGAAAAGTGCACGGTCTTTTCTCTCTGTAGATCATCTTCTGACTCTGGATTCCTGTGACTTGCAAGTGCAAATCCCTGACTGACATCCTCCCTCTGCTCTGTTTTTCAATGACAGTGTCCTACTTGAGCCTGCAAGGAATCTCCTGCAAACCAGGTGCCAAGACCTCTTGCCTCTGTGCGCCCACAGCACCAAGCACAGGGCCACGCACACAACGAGGCTCAGCGAGGGTTTGCAGGACTGTCTGTGTGAGGAGGGGACACTCTTGCTGTCCCGGCCCTCCCCACCCCAGCCAGGAGCCCAGCCAGGAGCCTGAGACCCTCCACCTTCTCCCTGGCCCTGACCTGGCAGTGGGCAGCCCCGACTGGAGCTTCCTGCCTGCCAGGGGCCGGCAAGTGGCGATTTCCTGGATTGCAGGATGGCAAGAGCTCTGTGTCCCCAGGGATGCATCTGAAAGACAATGTGAGGCATGGGGCAACTTCCAGGCACTTTGGCTGGCATCTGGGGAGGGGCCTTAGCTTCCGGAAGCTGTCTGCTGGGGGTGGAGCCAGAGGGGCTGTGCCAAAGCTTTGGAAACCAGCAGCAGGAAGAAGGTTGATGCAGGGCAGAGGAGGAATTGAAGCTGGGGCCAGGCCTGGTGGCTCCTGCTACCCAGGGGGCCAGGCCTGGTGGCTCCTGCTACCCAGGGGACCCTCGATATTCTCCCATCTGCTCCGGCAGCTTGTGTGTAGTATAGTCCATCAGTCCCATCCTTACTCTGGAGCACTATATGGTTTACAAAACAAAATGTCCGAGGGACATCACGTTGTCAGTAACCAACACGGTGAAACACAGCTATATTTGGTGACCTGTTATTGTACATCAGGCAGGAGAGGCTATAGTGTGCCTCAGTAACAAATTTACCTCCAAATCTCAGTGGGTTCTTAACACACACACACACACACACACACAAACACACACACACACACACACACACACACACACACACACACAGTGTATTTCTCATTCACATAAAGCTGCTGCGGGTTGGGCAGCTCTCCAGGTCAGCTGTCCCTTGTACGATGACCCAGTGATCCAGGCTGCCTCCTGTTAGTGGCTCCACCATTTCAAGCCATGGCCTCTGTGCTCACCATCAAGAGCAAAGAGAGAATAGGAGGGTTGGACACCAGCACTTAAATGCTTTTGTCCAGAAATGACACATGTCATGTCCAATCTCAGCCCATTGGTCAGTGTTCATCATGTGGCCACAGCCTGACTGCAAGGACACCCAATGAGCTTTCAGGGTGGCCACGTTGACTGTCCTGGGGAGGAAGAGACAGAGGCACAGAGGAAACCACAGACTTTGAGGTCAGATGCTTAGATTCAAATACGAGCTCTTCATGAGCATGTGACCATGGGAAAATTACCAAATTTTTCTGAGCCTTGTTTTTCTCCTGTGCAACATGGAGGTAAAATAAGAGTCCCTACCTCATTAGGTTGTCGGGAAGATAAATCAGATAATGTTTATAAAAAGTGCTGGTGATGCCCAGCTCGTGGTAAGTATTTAATAAACAGACACTATTTGATTAGACTCAGTTTGTTTAGAAAAAGTTGAAGATGTTTAATATGTGATTGGAAAACACAGCTGAGACATCAGCAAAACTTGCATTAGACCTACAGCCTCCCTCTGAACAGCTGTCCCCCTCCTCGCTCCTGCCCAGGGTCCCCTGCTCTCCTTCTCTCCCCTTCCTGGGACCCCTAAGTGCCCACTCTCCTGTGTGTGACAATATCTGCCCCCTCTCCCAGGGAATGTGTATGTGAAGCCTCAGTGTTGATTGTGGGGACAAATTCTCGGTCCTCAGTTGAAGAATTCCAAACATTAGCAAGTGGAGGAGAGAGGGGCCCATCTGCCCCCAACCATTGTTCCTTCTCACGTTTCTGGCAAACAAAATGCCCAGAGAATGGAAGACTTCCATGTGGATACTGAGATTCCTAAAAAGCTTCTTGGAGGAGGACAGATTCAGGAAAGCTTCTAGGAGGAGGAGGCCCCTGAGGGAGGGCTGAGTGAGGTGGAGAGGGCTGGAGAACAGCCCAAGAAACTTCAGAGCTGGAGGAGACCATGAGAAACCATGCCAGCATTGGAGTAGCAGACAACGCCTCACATCCAAACACCGCTGCAGCAGTTTAGAAAGCAAGGCCACCACGCTGGTGAAAACTCAACAGAGCCCAGTGGCGGGGCCAGCAAAATGTGAACTCTCCTTTTCAGTGTTGTCACTGGGAAGCAGTTGCTGAGCCAGGGACCACATTTCCCAGGTCCCCTTGGCCCCATGACAGGTTCTTGCCAATGGAATGTGAGCAGAAGTAGCATGTGTCACTTCTGGGCCAAGGCTTTTGAGAAGCAGTTATGCCTTCCTGGGGTCTCTTGCCCCTCCTACTAGGTGGGTGCAGAAGACGATGGTTAGACCAGGGGATGGCAGGGCCTCAAAAATGGAAAAAGCCTGGTCTCTAAGTCACTGCATGGAGGAAGTCCCCCTGCAAACCAGGAACACCTGCTAGGAACTGGTACGTGAGAGAGAAATAAACATAATACATTTGGGGGTTACTGGTTGTGGCAACTAGAATTGTCTTAAAGCATGGTAAGCATGTCTTTCTTTGAAGGGGCTCTGGGAGCACTGTGACGGGTACAGGGTGGGATGCACACCCCTTTGGCACTGCCACCGCCCCTCCCCTGATGGTCCTTCTGCCTGGCAATGGGAAAGCTGTCCTGCCTTGCTGCCCTGCTTCCCCACCCACACCCTTCCCAATGACAAGGACAGTACCCAGGGTGGGTGGGGTCTGGCTTGTCTAGTTTTCTGCTTCCTGAGAATCTTTCCTCAGAGCATGAGTTGAGTTAGAAGTTTTGGCTCTTTTGAAAGATGTGGGCAGCTGACTTTGTAACGGGGTGGAGTGACATGATGAAATGGGCTAGAGAAACCATTGAGGGTGGCAGCCAGTGGGAGAGAGAGGGAGGCCAGCCCAGGGGGTTGGCTGCAACATTTTGAGTAGAAGAAAGCCCAAGAGTTTCAGCCTCCATCTTCCTCTGCAAGCTGAGCCAGCTAAGGCTCAGAGGCTGGGTGGCTCTTCCAGGAGAGAGCAGAGTGCACCACCCACACCACTGAGGCCAGCTCACCTGCCCACAGAGGGCCACACTCATCCCAGGCTGGTTGAACCATCCCGAGGGCTGGTTGAATGATGGAGCTCACAAGTTTCTGGGGAACAAGAGCACCATCCCAAGGCCCCCTTGGTATTGCCTGCCTTCCCCTTCCAGGACAGTGTTGAGGAATAACATCCCTTCTTAGGAACAGAAGAGAGAAAGGAAGTCAGTTTTCCACACGGTGTCGTGCATCTGACCTCCCTCCCTTCCCATGGCCACCTTCTTTTCAACCCCACAGACACAGCTGTCTGCAAATAAGTGGCACCTCCTGCATACTTGCTTCCCCACACCTGGGATATCCAGATGGACTGTTTTCTGTCACTGTTCTGGTGTTCAGTTCTGCTGACACTAATAGAAAACAAAATTTTAAAACTTCCATTCACAATAGCTCTTTTAAAAACCATGAAGCGCTTGGGAATAGATTTCACAAAAGATGTGTAAGACCTCTATACCAAAGACTACAAAACATTGCTAAGATAAATTCAAGATGACCTAAATAAATGGAGAGATATGTGTATGGATTGGAAGACTCAATATCGTTGAGATGAGAGTTCCCTACAAAATGATCTTTAGATTTAACTCAATTTCAATCATGATCCTAGTGGACTCTTTTGTAGAAATTAGCATGTTGATTCTAAAATTGTTATGGAAATGCAAATGACCTAGACTATCCAAAACATCTTGGAAAAAATAACGAAATTGGAGGACTTACCCTATCTGACTTCATGACTTATAATAAAGCCAAAGTAGTCAGGACATTGCAGCACTAACAAGAATTAAAAAATAGATCAATGGAATAAAAGAGAGACCTCAGAAATAGCCCCACAATTAAACAGTCAGTTGCTTTTTTATAAAGTCACATAAGCAATCCAATGAAAAAAGAAAACTCCTTTAACAAATGGTGCCAGAACAACGGAATATCCACATGGAAAAAAATAAACTTCAACCCTCCCCCGCATGCCATTCACAAAAATTAATTTTAAATGGATCATAGAAATCAGTCAAAAGCTAAAACTATTTTTTAAAAGCTAAAACTATAAAGTTTCTAAAAGAAAACATAGGAGAATATCTTTGGTACTTGGAGGGTAGGAAAAGATATATTAAGACAGATCACAGAAAGCAATAACTATTTTTAAAACATTGATAAATTAGATTTCATCAAAATAAAAAAAATTCTGCTCATGAAAAAACACCATTAAGAAATGATAAGTAAGTCTCAGACTCAGAGAAAATATTTGTGAAACGTATCTGACAAAAGACTTACATGCAGACTGTATAAAGACCCCCAACAATTCAATAATATTAATGAAAAGATAACTCAATTTTTTTAAATAGGCAAAATATTTGAATAGAAACTTCACAAAGGAAGATATACAGATGGGCAAGAAGGACGTAAAAAAGTGCTCAACATCATTAGTCATCAGGGAAATTCAAAATAAAACTATAAGACACTAACATACACCCACCAGAATAGCTAAAATTAAAGACTGACAACATCAAATGTTGACAAGGATATAGAGCAACTGGAACTCTCACACATTATTGGACAGAATGTAAATGGTACAAACACTTGGGTAAAAGCTAGTAGTTTCTTATAAAACTAGACCTACTATGATCCAGCAATTCCACTTCCAAGTATTTACCTGAGAGAAATGAAAGCATATGTCCACAGAAAGACCTATGAAAGAATATTCATAGCAGCTTTATTCATAATTGCTACAAACTAGAAACACCTCCAGTGACTATAAGCAGAAGAATGACTAATTCTTCTGGTATAATCACATAATGGAATATTACTCCACAATAAAAAGGAATTAATGCATGCAACAACATTAATGAATCTCCCATAGCAGTGAGTGAAAGAAGCTAGACACAAAAGAGTATTTATATAACATGATTTCATTGATTTATATGAAGTCCCAGAATAGGCAAAACTAATCTATGGTGAAAAAAATCACAATGGGAAGTCTCAAGAGGCTACGTTCCAGGGCAGTGGGCTTGAGTTATACAGGTACAGGAATTTGTTAAAACTCACCTATTGTATATTTAAGATCTGTGCATTTCCTGTTTCTAAATTTTACCTTAAAAAAGACCAATACTGAATGCTAATCAATTATATGCATCCTAAAGTGTTTCGGGGGAAAATACAGCTTCTTTACCTGCCTGCAACTTTCCTTGAAATGGTTCAAAAAGATGGAAGGATGGATGAATGGATGGACGGAGAGAGAGATGTACATTTATGTGATTAAGCAAATAGAGCAAACTGTTAATTGTAGAATCTACATGGTAGGTATATGAATGCCCAGTTTTCCAATTTTTTGCCTGTTTGAAATTTTTCATAATAAAAGGTTTTGGATAAAGGGGAAAACAAACAAATCTCCATTTTTCTGGACCATTTTTCTTCTTTTAAGAGACCCCTGAGACTCCCCCATCAGACTGGATGTCCTTGTTCATGAAACAAGTTGCTGTTGGTCCATCATCACCCAGACCCTCATCCCAAGCTGCCCAACCCTTTCCTGGCCCTCCCCTGGGCTCTCTGGATCTTCCACTCCACTGGACTCTCGATCTCTTCTGGAAATTTCCCCCTACCTCCTGAGCCTAAGGGAAACCAAACTAGTCCCCAGGACGCTGCCTCTTGCTCAGAGGAAACTATTTTTTTCTCATATTCTAAGACCCTCAGAGCCAGCAAGTGGGAGGGAGCAGGTGTTTTCCTTGCCCTCATGTTCCTTCCAAGTCATTTCTCTTCCTTTACTCCCTCAAATACTCTAGTTCCTTTGAAGTTCCCACCAACCCGCTAAACCACTCTGTACCTCTCCCCAGTGCGGCCACCTGCCTCCCGACCAGCCTCCTGTTCGTGGACTTGAGCTCCAGGCAGAGTCTCCCCCCCACCCCCACACCTGTCAACGTTCCTGTGACCTCACCGACCACATGCAGGACCTTCAATACTCTGGCTTCTCAGTTCCTTGACCTCCTCATCCCCAGAGACCTTTTGCTGTGCTCCAATCCAGCCACCCATGTGCATAGCACACTCTAGACCTTGTCCCACCTCTGACATCCCGATTCCTGGCATCCCACACTTGGACATCATCACCCTTCCTTCTAGCTTTCTGACTCTTGTCCCCACTGCACCAATCCTCTGAGTGTGAGGACAGCATCAATCCCACCACCCACGTACTCTTCCTCCATGGCCCCTTCTCTAATTCTCATCTCTCCTTCCCACTAAAATGCCCTACCTTCTTGCTTGTTTTAGTTTTCTCTGTAGCATTTAACACTTTCTAAAACCAATAAAACTTACTTATGCTTTTTTTTTTTCTTTTTTGAGACAGGGTCTCACTCCATTGCCCAGGCTAGAGTGCTGTGGCATCATCATAGCTCACAGCAACCTCAAACTCCTGGGATCAAGAGATCCTCTTGCCTTAGCCTCCTGAGTAGCTGGGATTACAGGTATGCATCACCATGCCTGGCTAATTTTTTTTTCTTTTTTTAGAGACAGGGTCTCACTATGTCACCCAGGCTGGTCTTGAACTCCTGAGCTTAAGAGATCCTCCTGCCTCAGTCTCCCCAAGTGCTGGGATCACACCCAGCTTACTTATTCATTTTATTAGTTGACTCTCTCCACCTAATAGAATGTATGCTCCAGGTAACTAGATGTTGTTGTCTGTTTATTCTCTACTGTAATCTCAGCATCTAGAGTAGTGTCATGGAATGCAGTAAGTGCTTGATAAATGCTTGTTGAAGGAATGGGGGGAGGAAGGAAAGAAGAGGAGGAAGGAGGGAGGAAAGGAAGGACAGAGGGAAGGAAGGAGGGAAGGGAGGGAGGGAGGGAGTGGCTCTTAGGATGGGAAATCACTAGCTAGAACAAAACAAAAAGACAAAGAGCCTGTATTCTCAGTGACCCCAAGGACCAGTCCTGGACTGCCTCCTCCAGGCTTCTATTTTGTGTAAGATAAATAAGTTCTATCTTGTTAAAGCCATGGTTCTTTTGGGTTTTTCTCATATCAACTGAATGAATCCTAAGTGACAGTTTTATCTCTTCTACTAGGCTGCAGGCAACTTGAGGACAATGGCTGTATTTATTTTCTTCAAAGTGCACTGCAGAACATAGATTTTAAATAAATGCTCGTTGGGATGAATGAGAGAGATCTTAAAAATTAGCCAGAAGCATCAATATGAATCTACCCTGAGCACCAGCCTAGGGTCAGCAGCTGGGGTTCCTTGGCAGTGTCAATCAGTGGTCACAGGGGGTGCAGGGAAAGGCGAGGGAAAGCACACTGAGGAAGTCAGAGGAAGCAGAGGTGGCCGGTGGTGATTCATGTTTGGGTTAGCTGTGTGCTTGCAGGCTGATGAGCTTTGTCATTCAGGGGGTGCAACTGGAGTTCCTTCCCTAGGTTTCTTTTCTTTTCTTTTTGTAACAGCTTTATTGAGACTTAATTCATCCACCATACAATTTACCCTTCTAAAGTGTACAATTCAGTGGTTTTTCATATATTCACGGAGCTGTGCAACCATCACTACTATCAACTTTAGACCATTTTCATCACCTTTTTTTTTTAGAGATAGGGTCTCACTCTGTTGCCCAAGGTGGAGTGCAGTGGCTCAATCATAGCTCACTGCAGCCTCAGACTCCTGGGCTCAAGCGCCCCTGCTGCATGAGTCTCCTGAGTAGCTGGGACTACAGGCATGTGCCACCACACCCAGCCTCATCACCTCAGAAGGAAACCCCATACCCTTTAGCAGTCATCCCACATTCCCCCACCCCCACCTGGTCCCAAACAACCACTAATCTACTTTCCATCTCTATAGATTTACCTATTCTGTACAGTTCATATAAATGGAATTATACAGCCAGTGGCCTTTTGTGTCTGGCTTCTTTCACTTAGCATAATTTTCAAGGTTCATCCAGGTTGAGGCGTGTATCCACACTTCATTCCTTGTATTGCTGAATAATGGTGCATTGTACAGAAATGTCACACTTTATTTATCCATTCTTCAGTTGATGGACATTTGAGTTGTTTCCACTTATTTAGCTATTCTGAATAATACTGTTATGAATATTCATGCACAAGAGCTTGTGCATATGTATGTTTTTAATTCTCTTGGGTACATACCTAGGAGTGGAATTGCTAGAGCATACGGTAATTCTACATTTAACATTTTGAAGAACTGCCAGACTGTTTCCCAAAGCAGCTGCCTATTTTATATTCTCATCATCAATTTTTTTCTCTATCTTTGTCAACAGTTGTTATTGTTTATTACAGCCATTCTAGTGGGCATGAAGTGGTATCTCATTATGGTTTTGATTTGCATTTCCTGGATAGCTAATGATGTTGAGCATCTTTTCATGTGCTTATTGACCATTTATATATGTTCTTTGGTGAAATGTCTATTCATATCCTTTACTCATTTTTATTTTTTTATTTTATTTTATTTTTTTTGAGACAGAGTGTCACTTTGTTGCCCAGGCTAGAGTGAGTGCCGTGGCATCAACCTCACTCACAGCAACCTAAAACTCCTGGGCTTAAGCTATCCTACTGCCTCAGCCTCCTGAGTAGCTAGGACTATAGGCATGCGCCACCATGCCCGGCTAATTTTTTCTATATATATTTTTAGTTGTTCAGATAATTTTTATTTCTATTTTTAGTAGAGACAGGATCTCACTCAGGCTGGTCTTGAACTCCTGACCTTGAGTGATCCACCCGCCTCGGCCTCCCAGAGTGCTAGGATTACAGGTATGAGCCACCGCGCCCGACCCTTTACTCATTTTTAAATCAATTTTTTATTGAGTTGTAAGAGTTCTTTATATATTCTAGATACTAGGCCCTTATCAGATATATGATTTGCAAATATTTTCTCCCATTCTGTGGGTAGTCTTTCACTTTCTAGTTGGTGTCCTTGGAAGCACAAAAGGTTTTTATTTTGATGAAGGCCAATTTATCTATTTTGTTGTTTTGGCTTGTGCTTTTGGTGTCATATCTAAGAAACCATTACCTAACCCAAGATCATGAAAATTTGCCCTTATGTTTTCTTCTAAGACTTTTACAGTTTTAGCACTAACATTTAGGTCTTTGATCCATTTTAAATTAATTTTTGTATATAGTGTGAGGTAGGGATCCAGCTTTATTTTTTTTTTGTTTGTAGATATTTAGTTGTGCCAACACTATTGGTTGAAATTCTTTCCCCATCAAATTGTTTTGGCATTCATGCCAAAAATCAACTGATCATAAATGTGAGGATATTTCTGGACTCTCGATTTTATTCCATTGATCAATATGTCTATCCTTATGCCAGTATCACACTGTCTAGATTACTGTAGCTTTGCAGTAGGTTTTCAAATTGGAAAGTGTGAGTCCTCCAACTTCGTTCTTTTTCAAGGTTGTTTGGGCTATTCTGAATCCCTTGAATTTTTATATACATTTTATAATCAGTTTGTTGATTTCTGGAAATAGGCCAGATGAGATTTTGGTAGGGACTGCATTGATTCTATAGATAAATTTGGGGAATATTGTCAACAATATTAAGTCTTCCAATCCACAAATATAGGATGTCTTTCCATTTAATTAGATCTTCCTTAATTTCTTTTGAAATGTTTTACAGTTTTCAAAAGTATGAAGTTTGCACTTTTTTAAAAGTTTATTCCTATTTTATTATTTTTAATGTTATTGTAAATGGAATAATTTTCTTAATTTTATTTTCAGATTGTTAATTATAAGTATATAGAAATACAACTGATTTTTTTTTGTCTTGCAGCCTTGCTGAACATACTTATTAGTTCTAAAATTTTTTTAATGGATTCTTTAGGATTTTCTATATAAAAGATTATGTCATTTTAGAACATAGATAGTTTTACTTCTTCCTTTCCAATTTGGATGCCTTTTCTTTCATTTTCTTCCCTAATTGCCCTGGCTAGAAACTCCAGCACAATGTTGAATAGAAGCAGGAAGAGTGGACATCCTTGTCTTGTTCCTGATTTTAGGGGGAAAGTGTTCAGTCTTTCACCATTAAATATGATGTTAGCTGTGGGATTTTTGCAAATGCCCTTTCCCAAACTGAGTTCTTTACTATTGTTAGTTTGCTGAATGTTTTTTGTCACAAACGGGTGTTGGACTTTGTCAAATGCTTTCTCTGTATGGATTGAGATGATCATATGGTATTTGTCTTTTATTCTATTGAAATGGTATATTATATTAATTTTTGGATGTCAACCCAACCTTGCATTCCTAGGGTAAATCCCACTTGGTCATGGTGTATAATCCTTTTGATATGTTGCTGGATTTGTTTGCTAGGATTTTATTGAGAATTTTGCATTTATGTTCATGATATATATTGATCTTTAGTTTTCTCTTTTTCTAACGTCTTTGCCTGGTTTTAGTATCAGGGCAACACTAGCCCAACAGAATGAGCTGTGAAGTGTCTAAGTTTCTTTTTCACTAAACATTTGGTCAAACTTATCTCTTAATGTTTATACAACACTCTGAGAAAAAGCCAAGACCTAGGCAGATTTATCTGGGGTTCTCAGCTTTAATATGCATCACAATCAATGGCGCTGTTCAAAGCAGATGCCTGGTTCCTGGGCTACAGAGACTCTTACTTAGAAAGTCTGCAGCAGGGCTAGGAACTCTCTATTTCTAACAAGCACTCCTGAGAGATTCTCAGATGAGTGTCCTTTAAGAAACACTGATAGACTTGCCCAAGCTGACTCAGCTGAGTAGCCAAAGAGGATGGTCAAGGAAAGTAATGTTTCTTCCAGAGTCTTTTTTATGTTCATGTCCATTATGTATATCTAAAGGGGAAGCTAGAGTATGCACTGTTTCCCAAGTATGCACTTGCTCTCAAAATCTTTTATTTTTTGGAGGAGCACTGCATAGGATTGATGTTCCACAGTGTTCACTTTGGGAAACACTGCCCTGGAATTACTCAAATGTCCCTCCAGAAAGAATCTCATGTGGCTTTTTTCTAAGCACTCAACCAGCTGCTTTTAGATGTGTTGCCATCAGTTATAGGTTTGTTGTGGTTACATGAGTTAGGTATTTGCCTCAAGAGCAAACTTTCAGGAGTTACCAAAAACTCACTAATCAAGATAAATTATTATTTGGAGGCTGAGTTGACCAGATAGTTCATGAGGCAGCCAGTGGGATAAAGGAGGGGTATAGTGGCATAGGGAGTGGTTAAAGATCACCATGAGTGGAAACAAGAGCCAGGGTCTGTCTGGGTGGGGCACAGGGTAGTCAGGCCAGGCCTAGCGTCTGTCTCTCCTACAGAGTGTAAACCCCTCCAGAGGAAGGGCAGGTCTTCCTCACCTCTGAACCCCCAATCCCTGGCACAATGCATAGAACACAGGACTATTCAATCCTCCTTAGAGAACAGAGAAAATGCCAAGCTCACCTACCTTCCACCTTTTCCTCAAGGATCTAACCCAGTGCCAGGCACAAGGAGACTCAGTCAATGCATATTTTCAGCTGATCAGGTGGATTTTATCTAGAAAGCTTCCCCAGTCTTTGTGCTGTTGCCTTGCTTTGGATGTGCTCCCAAATCTGAATTGGGGGGGGGGCTGATTTTCTGGAAAAACTTTGTGCTTTCCCAAATACCCTTCCTCTCTGTGTCCGACAGAGCTTGACCTAAATGTTGGATTTGGGCCTGATTGGTCTAGAGCTAGATATCTGTGATTTGTCTAATCACTGCAGCCTGATTAGGCTCCACAGCTGGGAGACCCTAGGTCATGACTGTGGAAAAAGTCTGAAAGCCAGGAGTAGTCACCCAGGGACAGCTTCCTGGCCCACCCTCAGGCTGCTTCCAGGACATTCCTTACCACAACACTCCTCATTCCTGCATCTAATTAAAAGTGCTTTGTAGGTCTCCTGTCTCTTGCCTTAGAATTTCCATTTTTTCTTTATTCCAAGAACTATAAAAACCTCATCAATTGGTAACCACCGGAATCAGAACAGGGTTCGCCTTAAACAACTTGTGCAAAAAAGTTATTACAGTGGCTCCACAGTGACCTGCTCAAGAGAGGAAATGTTTTCCCTCTCTCAGACAACATCTTGCTGCAGATAATCCCCCAGCTGACTATACAAGGTTCTTTTCTGTACAATAAAAAACTGGTCCCCATGACCTCTACTTGTCAACACCTTATAAATTTTACTTTGAGTTGCGTGATAACCTCAAAAGTACAGTGATGTCTTCTGGGAATTAAACTTTATAATAACTCGATTGTGTTAAGGCAAATACATTTCAGAAAGTAGGGCCAGTGAGACCCCAGGGAGCTACACAGAGGTGCAGGCTTTGGGATTGCTGCAAGCCTGGTTCTCAGGGATTGTGTCCCTAGCTGCAAGCTGCTGGCTCTCAAAGGAAGGGAATTTCATGGAGCGGGAGCTGAGAGAGGTGATTTGCTCATATTTACACAGTGGCAAAGCTGATGTGGGTCTCCAGACACTAGATCCTCTTTCTCTCCCTGAAGAACGGGAATTGTTTAAAAAAAAAAAAAGTGTGCTCTCTTTGATTCTAACGGGTGCTAATTGCTTCTGTAAATATGATTTGCTGACCTAGCTTAAGTGGAGCCGAGAGAGATGGTCTAACAGGCCGGGGAGATAACTGCAAGTTACTTCCTGATAAAGGGCTGGAGAGTCCCGGGGCCTCCAACCAATTAACCAGATAAGAAGGGCAAGGCAGAATCAGAAGCCTGTCTCGCAACTTAAAAATCAACCAATCAAAAGCCAGTCCCGTGGCTTGAAAACCAACCAATCAGGAGCCAAGACAATCAGCCACTTTTGAAAGAGCAAATGGATTAAGGGAGGGAGGGGGGATCCATTGCCCCGTGCATGTACTCTGCTTAAAAAAGGTATAAAAGACATGCGCCCCCGCTGCGCGGGGTCCCTGCCCATGGAAAGAGACCACTGCGTTGGTGCTCGGGGCTTGGACCCTAGCTCGAGCTAGTCAATAAAACTCCTTTGCCTTTTTGCAGCCTCAGTGACTCTGTCTTTCTGTTCCCGGGGCCGAGGGGAACCGGCTCTAACATCCCCACTCCCAGGGCCCAGCCCCTCTGCCCTAATCCCCACCCTGCTAGGGAGACAGGAAAGAATCTTACCGCTGCCTGACGAGCACGGGTAGGAATAAGATTCAGCCATTTTCTCTGCACAGTCGGCCTCTGCATTCGTCTTCGTGCCATGTCAAATGGGTTTCAGGCATGTGGAGGAAGAAACTGGTGAGAAGACAGAAGGCCTTGAAGTCGCACCTGGAGTGAGGCAGCAGTTCTCACCCTCCACTGCAGGTCAGAATCGCCTGGGCTCACTTGAAAAGTGCTCTATGTGTGTGGCCCCATTTTCCCCACAGGTGTACAGTGAGCCAGGTGCAATGTCCCCTGTGAAGGCACCTGAGGACTCAGCTCCAGTGGCTTGCTAAGCTGGAATATGAACCGCGGTCTGGGTGACTTCTAAGCCCATCTCCAGGAGATATTTGTTGAACTCGTTCTTGTGCGGGTTAATAAGGTATGGTTCAATAAAATCATGGATTCAACAGGAATTTCCTGGGTGCCTCGTGCAGGCTGGCCAAGCTGGGTACTGGGCACAGTGCGGTGAGCAGGACAAGCTGAGGGTAGGAACTTGGACCCCCGTGGACTCACAGACTGTGTCCAAAGACTTGCACCCATGAGTGGGTCGTCTGCAGGTGCTGAAGGCCAGGAAGGAGGCCAGCAGGAGGCTGGAGCCCAGAGGAACTGTGGAGCTTGCTTCAGCCAGAGTGGCTGTGAGGATGGGAGAGCAGAGGAGGAGCTAGCCTGGTCTCAGCAGTGGGGGGAGGAGGGTGCAGGGCAGGGGGCAGGGGGCAGGGCCGTGCTGGGCTAGGGAGGGCTGCGAGCAGGCTGCCCACCCCCAACCCACTGGGAGAGCCGTAGGATGCCCCTGAGGGTTCCAGGCAGAGAAGTGACAGGATCAGAGTTGAGTCATTGGGAGATCCTCCCGCAGCAGGGGACCCACCCTCAGTGTCAGCACCTACCAGCTGGGGGGCCTGTCCTGTCCACCCCCACCCCATCCTCCTCTGCAAAGGCGGGGTTGATCCGGGAGGCCCCCGGGTGACCCAGCAGAGGACCATATTTGTCATCCAACCCCAGCTCAGAGTCTTAGGAAAGAACAAAATAATGAGAGATCAAAGCAGCCTAACTTAGCCAGAGGAGCTGGAAGGTTTTAATCAGAAACATCACAGAAATTAAAACCTTCACCTGAACCATCCCCTGCCAGATGGAAATTCAGTCTCTCCTGTGAGTTCTTTAAAAAGCATTCTCCATGCACTACATGGTACACAGTCATCGGTTTCTGTATCTAAATAATATTAAATAAGGTTTATATCAATCTTTGTTCTCATAAGCCTAAATCTTCTTTAATGCAATCTATCACCAATACCAGCTTTTTGCTGTATTTCTGTTTTGTGAAATTGGGTCTATTTGAAGATAGTCAATTATTTTCCAGTAACAATTTAAAAATTAAAGATGACCCTAGAGACCTGATAGAAAGTAGCAAGTTCTCTTCAGCCACCTTCCTGAGTTCTGCACCCAGTAGCTGCCTCGCCTACATTGCCAGTAAGGACACGGCTAGGAGAGAGGGGGCAGGGGCATGGGGGGCTTCGGGGCAGCACAGCCAAGGAGGCAGCGACCAGGTCCCACCCCAGCCCCCAACAGGGCAAAGACAAAAGTCCAGATGCTGTGACCCACCCATCAACACACCCCAGCAAGGTCCTGAGGCCTTCCAGACCCACTCCGATCCTTGTCACCTGCCTTCTGACGGGACACTAGCACACACATGCTGGCACGAACAGCTTGGGGTGCCGAATGTAACAGAGCCAACTGAGGGCAGAATTGACACATCTAAGTGCTTGTCCCAGTTCTGTCTTCTCTGGCTGTGTGACCCTGGACAAGGTCCCTCACTTCTCTGATGGTTAGTGTCCTCTCCCAGACAGTGAGCTTAAAAATCGCACAAGACATTAGTCATGGGGCTGCTGTGAGGACAGATGGCATTTTGAAGCCAAAGACATTCGTGAACTGGACTGACACCTGGTTGCTTTGGGTCTGACTGAAGCAGGGGTCCAAGAGGGACAGACAGGAGAGGAGGGAGAAGTAAAAGATGTGGGAACCCTGGGAATGTCCCAAACCCCAAGGCTGGGCCCGGTGCAGCCACTGGAGTCCCTCCCAGGCTCTGAGGCTCACATACACTGGGAGAACCGCAGGGCTCACTTGGGTCACACACTGGGCCAAACACTTGTCACAGGGTCCCCTCATAAGAGCATCAGGAAGCAGGTGTTCTCATTCCCCCATTCTACAGAAGGGGAAACCAAGGCTCCGCAAGGTTCTGTTTCAGCTGAACCAGCGTCCCCCTGTAATGTCTGGTCTCTAATCTCCGTGCTGCATGGCCACGAGGGGACAGGAAAGTGCGAGAAGCTTCCTTCCCACAGAACCAGCTTCTCCCTTAGACACAGGAGGCGCAGTGCCTGGGGTCCTCGACACATTTAGGGGGCAATAAAAATGTTTTGTTTTGTTTGTTTTGTTTTTTGAAACAAAGTCTTGCTCTGTCGCCCTGGGTAGAGTGCAGTGGCATCACCATAGCTCACAGCAAACTCTAACTCCTGGGCTCAAGCGATCCTCCTGCCTCCCGAGTAGCTGGCACTACCGGTGTGCACCACCACGCCCGGCTAATTTTTTCTACTTTTTGTGGAGACACGGTCTGAAACTCCTGGCTTCAAGCAATCTCCCGCCTCGGCCTCCCAGAGTTCTAGGATTATAAGCATGAGCCATCACTCGCTGGCCCATGAAAATGTTTTGATTTTAATTTATTTTAAAATCAGAAGAAAAATTGAAGAAAATAATAATGAATATAATCACAAATCCAGCTTGGATTATATTTATGCCAACACAGTCATATGATATACTTTTTATTATTTTTTTTATGGAGGAAGGGACCCATGAAGGCAAAAGTCAGACGTGGCCCTGGTGCCCCGTGGACCTGTCTCCACCTCCACACCTCCCGCCTCCTATCAGCCCTGGAGTGTCGCAGCAAGTCCAGCGGCCTGAGCCAAACCCCTCAGCGTGGCCCAAGCCACCTGGCTTAGCCTGTGGAGCCCCCACCCCACACCCTGTCCCATGTCCTTCTTCCAGAGCACCCCGCTACCCCAGCCCCTCAGCCCAGGGCTGAGGAAGGGCATGTTCCAGTTCCTGGCAGTGCCCAGCTTCCTGTTTTTCTCCACATGGACGAGGTCAGGCTGTCACTGGAAAGGGACGTGAGGACCATTATGGGCAAGCAGATCCCAGCCGGGGAGTGGACTCAGCAGCTAAGGGGGGAGGGGAGGGCAGGCTGCACCGCTCCGGGGTCCCCTTCTCCCCCACCCAGGGGGCCCTTTCTCCCTGGCACCCGTGCAGACCCCTGCAAGTCTCCTCTGTGAAACAGAGAGGGAGGTTCTGCGGCGCCTTCCACCGGCTGAGGGGACCCGAGTCAGACTGAGGTGGGAGCGGGAAGGGTTGCAGGGCGTGTGTGACAAAGAGCTGAGATGACAACAACGCTGGAAGATAAGATGCCTCACTAGTTGGTGCCACAGACACCAGGGATTTATGTAAAGCGTCAGCCCGTGGCCTTCGGCCCAACGCCCCTCACCGCCGTCCACTCAGCACGATTGAGTGTCTGCTGTGTGCCAGCCGCCTGCCCTCCCCTGGGTGCCCTTGTGGAACTTCCGCATCCTTCCCCTTCCAGGGGGTGGGGCTGGACTAGGCAAGTTCAAACTCCAGCTCTGCAGGTTACAGAGATAAAGGCTTTGGGCAATTTACATAACCCATTTTGCCTCTGTCCCCTCTGCAGAGTGGGGATGGTAACAGCACTGGCCTCACAGGGATTAGGGCACTAACCAGTCAACTCATGTCAATGTCATCAGCATCCTCTCCCCTGTCCCCGCTCAGCCCCTCTCGCCTGACTTGGCCTCACTCCTTCCTTCTACTCACTCTGCCTCCTCCTGTTCACCTCTCCCTCCTCCCTTCCAGGCCCTTTCCTGTGGTCAAGAGCTGCCATCCAGGAAAAGGAGGCTTGAGCCAGGAGCACGCAAGGCCACGGCCAAGGCAGGGTCCACACGGAGCGTGCACCCGCTCGGGAGAGCCAGTTCCCATGCTGCCAAGGGCCCAAGGAAAACCCGCAGCCTTGCTTCCTGCTGCACCCTCCAGAGTCTGAGAGGAAGGGTCCACGGGTCATTCATGACTCACGCTCAGCCCAGGGACTCAGAGCCAGCAGCCAAAGGTCCAAAGGGAGGACATGAGGTAACTGGACCACACAGAAGCAGCTTTTCATCCAGACGACCTTGAGCATGAGCAAGAAATGGCAGGGGAGGGAGCCTCCTATCTCCAGTGACAGCAATCCCAGGGCAGCCTGCGCATAAGCTCGAGGACTTGTGCTAGTAAAATAAGAGTTTAGAGCCTGGACAATGAGCAGGTATTCAAGGAATACTTGTTGAATGAATAAACGACTCCACGTGGGGGCAGGGTAGAGGGTGTTGGAGGTAGGAGCAGACAAGAAGTGCCAACAGCCACATCTGCCATGCCCAGTGAGGAGCAAGATGGCGGCCACACAGGGTAATACCATAGCCAATGCTGGCAGAGCACTTCTGCGTGCCCCAAGCACTGTTCTATGTGTCTTACCCATGGTGACTTATTACTTCTCCTGACAACCCAGCATAATATCTCTATCATCACCCCTGTTTTACAGACAAGGAAACTGAGGCATAGAGACATCAAGAGGCTGAGCCAGGCACCTTGGCCTGAGAGGCTGTGCCATTAACCAATGTACTCTCCTGCCTCTCAAGTGTATTCTGAAGAGAGAATATCCTCAACTTTCAGCTCATGTGTTCATTTCTCAGTTCAAATACCATGCTTTTGGCTTCTCTCAAGTTTTTTTCAGTGCATGTGTTCTACTCAAGTCTCCTTCACTGGTCTTGTTTTTTTTTTTTTTTTTTTGTTGTTGTTGTTGTCATTGTCATCTGTCTTCTCAGCAGCTCCAAGCTTTTGGCCACCCCAGTTCAAAATCAAAATAGTCAGCAGGCCGGGCACAGTGGCTCACACCTGTAATCCTATCACTCTGGGAGGCTGAGGAGGGAGGATCACTCGAGGTCAGGAGTTCGAGACCAGCCTGAGCAAGAGCAAGGCCCTGTCTCTACTAAAAAATAGAAAGAAATTAACCAGAAAACTAAAAATATATAGAAAAAATTAGCTGGGCATGGTGGCGCATGCCTGTAGTCACAGCTACTCAGGAGGCTGAGGCAGGAGGATCGCTTGAGCCCAGGAGTTTGAGGTTGCTGTGAGTTAGGCTGATGCCACGGCACTCTAGCCTGAGCAACAGAATGAGACTCTGTCTCAAAAAAAAATAGAATAAAATAATGTCATCAGTTAGGAGAGAAATCGTGGTGTTTGCACCAGGAGTGCGGTGGTGAGGATGGAGAAACTGAAGGGCTGGGGCTCTGTTTTGAAAGTAACAGGGAAAGAACTTCCTGATATTTTGGACGTTGGGGGTGAGAAGAAGAATCACACCCACAAGTTAAACAATACAGTGCATGTGAAGTGGATGGTGACACAATGCCATCACTGGCCCTAAAAAGCAAAAGAAACAGGTGAGGGAAAGTGCCTCCCAAAGTGCCAGGATTACAGGTGTGAGTACCTGTGCCCGGCCAGTAAGACTTTCTTGATTGTTCTTGAAGGACTTCAGTTTCAATGAGCAAGAAAAGTTAACAGGATGAAAGTATGGATATCTAAAACATTCCATATTATGCTTTTATTCACTAAATTGTTTTACAGCCACAGTCTCGGATTTGTTCTTTGTGACATTTATGAGAAAAATGACAGCAAATATTATTGTCCCCAGTTTACAGGTGTGGAATGACTTGCCTCAGTTCACACAGAAAGTGTTTGATCCAAGTCTTATTTCTCAACTGCTTGCCTGTCACACAGAATACTGACTATAAACTTTGGACACGTGGGTTTGAGGCCTAACTCTGTCTTTTAGATTTTTAATGGAGTTTTAGGTTTCATAGCCACAGAGATTTGAAGATGTTTAATATCTCTAAGCTGCAATCTCTTTCTCTGCAAACTGAGGTCAGTAATTCAACCTACCTCATGGGGGATATTGTAAGAGTAAATGAGATGACAAATGCAAAAACTCAGAACTATGCTTACATAGTAAACAGACAAAATACGTTAACTATTGTTATCATTGTTTTCTACCTGAATAAATAGATAAATAAACTCTACTGAGGAGAGTTTATTAGATTATGCTTTATGAATCAAGAATTCAGTTTCAGCTTTAATTTCTGGCCCTGACATTGGGGGACTATGATTCTTATGTAATAATTGGCTGCTTTCATGTGAGCCTTGAAGGTGGTCAGACTTTGAATGGCATTGATTATGTCCCCTGTTGAGTTTTACCGCAGTGTGAATGTTACGGTTTGTGCCCAAAGGAAACCTGATGCACAGAGAGTCCCTGAACAGAACTGCTCTACTGTGTCACAGCCCTGAAGGCTTAGAGACTGAGAAATCCTAGCTAAGTTACCAGAGACCCTTATTTGCTTAAAAGAGATGGCCCTGATTGGTCTCAGCCTTCCAACCCAGGCAGCCCTTCTAGTGAAAGACTTACTTCCCTGGTCACCAGGTAGAATTTCCGTCAGCTGTCAAGTCTGAGTAATAATCTTCAAGCACCAAACTAGGTGTCTGGGTTATTTACCTCTCCCTAGTATGTGAAGATATCCCTTGTACATACATACTCAAAACTCCTTAGACCAAAAGCCTTATGGCTCTAGTTTGCCTTGAAGGAAGTTGTTTTGTCCATATGGCATGTGGGCCAGTTTCTGCTAATAAAATGGTCAAATGCTTTCTCTCTGCAAAGCTTTGTTCATTGTCTCTGGTGGAATTTTGGTTCCCAGGGAGAGACACTTGCCCCTTGCTTCTAATATGAAGTGTCCACTAGTCCTGGGGTCTCTAGCCCAGGTTTGAACTCACTTTGACCCCCACCTAATGCCTTACAATAATTGATCATATTATGATTGAACGTTTTTGTTTTCACTTTTTTTCTATCAATTATAAATTCCACAGTTCTTGTCTGTAAGATCATAAAGTTTTTTGAACCAAACTTGAAACTTCATGTGTATTTTTAATAGTTATGTTAAAAACTGAAGTGTGAGAGGAAGAAATTTCTAGGAAAATGCCCTTATTTTCTGCTTTTAGAGATCAAAAGAATGTCTCATTATGGGGTGCCACCATTATGTGCAGTAAGTTTTAGAACAAAAAAAAATTCTGAATTAATCTCTGTTAACTTTATTTCAGAAAGTGGAAAAATAGCTGTGGCATACAGACGGAGTGAAGAGATCCTAGATGTCAGAAGTGGGCCAGGCACCGTGGCTCACGCCTGTAATATTAGCACTCTGGGAGGCCGAGGCGAGAGGATCGCTCGAGGTCAGGAGTTTGAGACCAGCCTGAGCAAGAGCGAAACCCTGTCTCTAATAAAAAATAGAAAGAAATTAACCGGACAACTAAAAATATATAGAAAAAATTAGCCGGACATGGTGGCGCATCCTTGTAGTCCCAACGACTCGGGAGGCTGAAGCAGGAAGATTGCTTGAGCCCAGGAGTTTGAGGTTGCTGTGAGCTAGGCTGATGCCACAGCACTCTAGCCTGGGCAACAGAGAGAGTGAGACTCTGTCTCAAAAAAAAAAAAAAAAAAAAAAAAGAAGAAGTCAAGAACTACATGATTTAATTCAAGTATGTGGAAATAAAAGTTAAGGGTAATGTAGCCAGGGTAGCCATAATTCAAAACAACCAGCAGTATTTGGAAGACTTCAGCATGTATCATTCTTAGGAACATGTGAAACTCTGAAACTGCTTTTGAGTGCAGGGTATTTCTGGGGCTTTTACTGAAGTCCTGGCCCTTGGCTCTGACCCCTTATTTGAAGTTTGGAGAACAGAATTGAGGACTATTAGAATACTACTACTGTTGTAGACACAAGAGAGGGGTTAGTCTCTCCCACCAGGGGCTAAGGATTCTGGGCTGCTTGAAGACAGGCGTTTTTAGAACTCCCCTCAAACAAGATCCCAGGGATTGGGGCAGAAAGTAACAATTGCTTTAAGTGTGATTATGCTATAGCTTTCGAAAACTATTATGCCTTTCAAATGTGGCTTATTACCTAGAGCTCAACATCTCCTATATATCTTGGAAGGAATATTTTGCTGCAGATCCTTTCTGTAGATCAATTACAGTCATATGCCACATAACGACCTTTTGGTCAACAACAAACCACATAAAGTGATGGTGATTCCATAAGAATATAATGGGGTTGCCCTATACAGGTGTACCATTTTTTAATCTTTTACACTGTATTTTTACTGTACCTTTTCTGTTTAGATGCACAAATACTTACCATCGTGTTACAGTTGCCTACAGTATTCAGTACAGTAACATGCTGCACAGGTTTGTAGCCCGGGAGCAATAGGCCATGCCATGTAGCCTGGGCGTGTGGTAGATACACCATCTAGGTTTGTGTCAGTGCTCTCTGTGATGTTTGCGCAGCAACAAAATTGCCCAATGATGCATTTTTCAAGCTCCTCCTCACATGGCAAGCAATGTATAACTGTATATAAAATCCCTTTATTAGGGGTTAAGTTGCTAACATAATATCTAAAGTAGTCATTATTTACTATGTATAGGATTTTTTTTTTAAGGAGCAAACAATGTGTTTTGTGTTAGTGGGAACATAATTTGGGGCTAGATTTTTGATTATTTAACTTGCTTCAGAATTGCAAAGTGTTTTGTTTTGAAGAAGGGAGAGAAAGTGGTTGCATTCTGAAAAAGTATTTGAAGTTTTTTTCCATGTAAAATAATTATTTTAATTTTATTTAAATAAAACCAGTGAAGGTAATGTCAAATGTTAAGAATATTAGTTTCCTGTGAAATGTGAGAAGAAAGAAAGAAGTCAGCACTGATTTCAGAAATACAATTGTAACAGGTCCGTCCCTAAATGAGGCGAGTCTTAGAATCACTCCCAACTTAAAACCATTACTATGTACCAAGCTGTAAGGTTTTTGGGTGGTCAGCGCCAGAGAAAGAAGGATGAGTAGAGCTGAAAGGGTTTAAGCAAAGAGGCTTTATTGGAGCGCTCCTAGGTGAGGGTAACAGGTCCCAAGGGAGGGGCCTGGGTGAGTTTCCCAGGTCCCGGGAGAAACCAGGGACTCGAGAAGTCACAGTTGTCTGGGACTGAGGCAAGGGTATTTATATGCGGTGAGAGGCATAAGTGGAGGGAGGCTTGTTTTTTAGGTGTTTGTTTAACTGGATTATTAAGTTCTTGGTAAGTAGGATGTCTCTGGGGCTGCAACAGGATGTCTCCAGGATCGAGTAGGCGGCATGGGGCTGGGTGTGCTGCCAGTCACAGGATGTGGCTGGGCTTGGTGAGGCCAGGTGCTTGTTCAAGTGGAAAAGTGGAGCTGACTCACTGCTTAGGGCAGAGGGGTTTGCAGCAGGGGAGGGGGCTACACAGGCCCCCCACCAACCTTACACAAGCCATGTGCTACACACTGGGAAAAAGATGAAGCACTTTCTCAGTTTATGTATTACGGGTTGTATCAAACAATAAACAAGCCATAAGATAGGAAGCATTGTGAATTAAGTCAGTTGGGTTCTATTATAGCAGTATTTCAAGAAAATTATTTAACCTGCTGACATTAAGATCCTAAGTGTCTTCTCCGTGTGTGCACACAGGATAGACCTATGAAAAGTGGCGTAGTTACTTCTAGGTTAATGGCAGGATGGGAGAAGTTTGCCCTTGCTGACATAAAGGGCTATTCACTCCGATTCACACAGTCTCTCCTAGACCGAATTGCCCGACTCCTAAAACCCATCCTACAGAAATTTTGGAGTCATCACTGATTCTGTGACAACCCCTATCTAATAGAGTGGTGAATTCATTATCAAACATGGAACAAAGGATACTGAAAGTTGAGCAAAAATGGTAACATTCTGGAGTAAATAACTATAATGTGTGTTCTGCCTGCCACCCTAACTGGCGCTCATTGTACAGGTCAGTTGTGTTTCTCGGAAGCAGTCCTGCCAGGGAGAGGAAGAATCTCTCTCAGATTTTAGCTTGAAGGAAGACGAGTTCAGGCTGCTAAAACTGGACTAGCACTTCTGAATATAAGGAGAGGCGAGGCCCTGTGACTTCCTTGGGAAGCTCAGCTGTCCCTACCCCAATGGGCTGCTGGAGTTCTGGGGCCACCCAGGTCTGTGGCCCAAATCCTGCCTGGCTAAGAGGGTAGTGGTGTTCCTGCGGGGGACAGTTGTATCTCTGCAGGGGAAGAGAGGCTTGGGCCCAGTGACTGTGCGGAAAAGCTCGCCCTGGTGGCATGCAGCCAATCTGGGCCTGAGCTAAATAAAGGCTGCTGCGTAAATAAAGGTGTCATAGATAAAGGGCGGGGCGGGGCGGGGCGCGCGGTTGCTGGGCTGCCATAAATGTTTCGGCTCCCGCTAGCGCTGGAGCCTCCACACGTCATGTCCCTACTGCGCTTCTGGACCCTGTGGGTCCTTCTCACTTGGCAATCGTGGCTTCTGGTCCAGGAAGCTCCACTTCAAAAGTGAGCCTGGGACCCAGTCCCGCTGACCTCTGAATCCCCAGGACCGACCGGGCCCTGGTCTTCCTGCTCCTCTGATCTCCCACCCTAATCGCCCCATGCGCTTACACCCTGGGCAGACCCCTAGGGCTTTGATTACCTGGGGTCCCTCTGCTTCTTCCCAGATGTTGGCCCCGCCTCAGCAGTTGACTGAGACTTTGGCTCTATTGCTGGACACGCATTCAGCTCAAGTGCTGCCTCCAGGGCCAGATCAGTTTGCCGTTCCACATCGGGATCCGAATGACAAGCTGACTCCACAACAAAGGCTCCCGAAGGTGGTTCCAGTGCCAGGTTGGAATCAGACTCAAGTCTTAGCTCTGCCTCCTCAACTCAGAAGTAAGATTCAAGCTGCGGGTCTAGATCAGGCTGCAGATCACCAGGCATTTGAAATACTTGTTCCACCTCTAGATAGTCAGAGTTCAAAACCAACAAGGTTTGTTATTTCACCAAAGAACCTAAAGAAAGATCTAGCTCAGCATCTATGGCTTGTTAAGGTGGTTGTTGGAACTTCAAATCTATTTGCATCAAAACCTCAGCATCAAAAAGAAACTCTACAGGATGATGATTATCTAGATCCAAGTATGGATATAGTTTATCCTGGTGGCCTATCTCTGGAATTCCCGGAGAACTTAGATGAGTCTCCAAGGCCCCCTGAACTTTCTCAATTCCATCTAGAGGATGAAACTCAAAATCCAGAGACCCCTGAGTAGATGCAATGTTCTTCACTCCAGCAAGAAGCCCCAGAACAATCCCCTGAGGAGGTAGAACCTTCTTCAACCCAGCAGGAGGTCCCTGTTCAGCCTCCAGAGCACCCTGAGGAGGTAGAACCTTCCTCAACTCAACAAAAAGGCCCAGTTCAAAGACCACAGCTCCCTGAGGAGGTAGAAACTGCTGCCACCCAGAAGGAGATCCCAGCTGAGACTCCAGGCTTTCCTGTGGAGGCTGAACCTTCCCCCAGTGAGCAAGAGCAGCCGCTCAGCATTGTGAGTCTCCTGAGGAGAGTGAACCTTCTCCAACCCAGCAGGAGGCCATAGCTCAAGCTCCAGAGTCCCCTGTGGAGAGTATAGCTCAAACTCCACCAAATCATGAGGTGACAGTTTGACCTCATCGTTATAACTTGCCCCATGTTGCAGTTAAACCTCTGGATGTGGAGGTTACCATAACTTCAGAGCCTACCAAGCAGACTGAATCTTCTGCAGTCCAGTTGGAGTCTCCAGCTCAGCCTTCACAACATCCTGAGGAGGTGGAACCCCCCTCCAATCCAGCAGGAACAACGAGCTCAGTCTCCAGAGCACCATGAAGGAACAGTTTCTCCTCCAGATAACCATCAAACTCAGCATTCAGACTTGCCCCATGCTGTTACAGCCCCAGATCTGCAGCTCACCATAGCAGGAGAGCCTACTACAGAGGTGGGAACTTCTCCAATCCACCAAGAGGCTACAGCTCAGCTCTCAGGGCCAGTCAATGATGCAGAACCTTCAACCCAGCAGGAGGCCCCAACTCAGCCTTCGGAGCTCCCGAATGAAGTTGCAGCTCAACCTCCAGAGCATCATGAGGTAACAGTTTCTCAAGTTCAGCCTCCAATGTTACACAATGTCACTGTAAAACCTGTGGATCATGTGGTTACCACAACTCCAGAGTCCACTAATGAAGTTGAAATTCCAGCCCAACAGGAGGCCCCAGCTCAGTCTTCAGTGTCCCCTCAGCAGTTTAAACCTTTGAAAGGCCAAAAAGAGGTTACGATCAGCAGCCAAACTTCCCTGAAAAGGATGAACAGTCTCCAGTCCGTCAAGGGGTCCCAACTCAGCCTGAAGAGCTTCCTGAGGAACCATCTCCAAGCCAGCAGGAAATCTCAGCATTACCTCAAGAGCCCCCTGTGGGCGTTGGACCTTCACCAGGCCAGTGACAGCACACAACTCAGCCTCCAGATCCCCCTAAGGAGTTAGTACATTCTCCAGTCCAATAGGAGCCCCAGCTGAGCCACCAGCATCCCCTAAGGAGGTTGAACCATCTGGGACTCAGCAGGAAGCCTTGGGCCATCCTCCAAAGTCCACTGAAGAGGTCATACCTTCTCCACCTCAGCAGGAGTTTCCAGCTCAGCCTTCAGAGTCCCCTAAGGAGGTTTTAGGTCAACATTCACTGAATTATGAGATGACAGTTCCATCACTAGGTCAGGATCAAGCCCAGTGTACAACATTGCCCACTGTCACAGTTCAACTTTTGGTCCTGTGGCTTACCATAACTCCAGAACCCACTACAGAGGTTGAACTTTCTTCAATCATGCAGGAGACCCCAGCTCAGCTTCCAGAGCTGCCTAAGGAGATTATAGCTCCTGTTTATTATGAGACAACAGTTCCAACACCAAGTCAAGCTCAAGGTCAGCATCCAACATCACCCAGTGTCACAGTTCAACGTTCGGACTCGGAGTTTACCATGATTTCAGTATCCACCATGCAGGCTGAACAGACCAGGTTCAGACTCAGCCTCCAAACCTGCCTGAAGTTGCAATTCAACCTTCTGAGATGGATTTTACTGTAAATCACATCTCAGAACAGAGTGCCACCACATATGCCACAAATATATGTGAGCTCTGCATCTGCAAAGATGAGACAATGTCATGTGTGGGTCTCAGCCCAAAGCAGAGGCTCTGCCGAGTGCCTGTGCAGGAGCCTAATGCCCATAATGGCACCTTCACCATCTCGTAAGCATCGCCTTTCCTCCTTGGTTCTCTGCACCTTCCTCGTATGGCATCATTTTCCTTGAGACCTTCCTGGGCCTTCTTCATTGACTCACTTTCTCCTTTTACCTTTTACTTGTCAACTTTTCCTTATCCTCATTCTCCTTCTTACTATTGTGCCCCTTCTCCGAACTTTTGCTTGTGATGACTCTTCCTTTTTCCTTAACCATTTTTATTTAGCCCCATCATATCCTTGCTTAACCTCTGCCCTGCTGTGTTTGCTGCACTCTCTTCACAGGGCATGTCCCTCTCCCCGTCTCCTTAGCGATGATACAACAAAGTCATTAATAGTGGGTTCTGGAGCCAGCCTGCCTGGGTTTGAACCCAGGCCTGTCATTTATTAGCTTTGTGACCTTCAGAAAGTGATTCTGCTCTGTGGCTCAATTTCCTCATCTTTAAAATGGAGCTTATGATAGTTACCTTTTCATAGGACTGTTGTGAGATTTAGGTGTGTGAGTACATGTAATGCATATATCAGTGTCTGGCATACTTACGAATGTTAGCTGCTATTATTATTATTCAGTTTGTTAGTTATGTCCAGAACTCACTTTGTACCTGGCTTTCTATATGTAGCAGCCATTTTGTGCCCAACCCAGGGCAAAGTATGACATTGTCTCTAGAACATGAAAATGATAGGTGGGAAGAAAGGGACTAGGCACAAAAAGGGAGGTGATTTATAATGAAGTACTACAAGAGATGCAGACCAGAGGCACCATAATTCCCCAGAATCTATAATCACTGAGGTGTGGGGGTCAGAGGAATACTCCCTGCATAAGTTGAAACTTTACCTGGGGCTTAAACAGTGGCTATAATTTGTTAAGTAGAAAGAAAAATAGGGAGTAAAGCCTAGGCAAAGACATGGCTGCAGAAATGATGGGGATTTAGGCTGGACATGGTGGCTCACACCTGTAATCCTAGCACTCTGGGAGGCAGAGGCAGGAGGATCGCTTGAGCTCAGGAGTTTGAGACCAGCCTGAGCAAGAGCAAGACCCCATCTCTACTAAAAAAAAAAAAAAAAAAAAATAGAAAGAAATTAGCCAAACAACTAATAATAGGAAAAATTAGCCAGGTACAGTGGTGCGGGCCCATAGTCCCAGCTACCCAGGAGGCTGAGGCAGGAGGATCACTTGAGCCCAGGAGTTTGAGGTTGCTGTGAGCTAGGCTGACACCATGGCACTCTAGCCCAGGCAACAGAGTGAGGCCCTGTCTCAAAAAAGAAAAAAGAAAAAAAAAGAAAGAAAGAAATGATGGGGATTTAGTAGACCAGTCTGGCTGCAATGAATTGGGTTAGGAAGCAATGAAAGACGTGATTAGGAAAAACTTTGAATATCAGCTATGGGAGTTTGAAAGTTATGCGATGAGGTATGGAGAGCCATCGAAGGTTCTCAAGCAAGAGAGAGAAATGATTAAGACAGGAGGATTATTTTTAGAATGCACATGTAGAGCACTCTAGAAAGGAAAGCTTAACTTGGGGAGACCAAATAGAAAGCTCTAGCAAAATCTAGGAGTAAAATGAGAAGGGGCTAAATCCGAGTGGCTGTGACAGGAGTGGGAAGAAAGTCCTGGCAATATGACCAAGAGAACAGACAGAATTTAGTGACCGACTAGGGAGTCGGGTGACGGTGTGTACAGGGGAGGGAGAAATCAAACGTGACTCCAAGGTTTCTGTCCTGGATGACGAAGAGAATGAAGTGCAGCAGTCAGGGAAGAGAGTCAGTTTGAGGGAGGGAGTTTAGTTTGGACATTTTTAATTTTTTTATGGTGAGCATTAAGCAACTAGAAGCTTCTGGTTGAATGGATATGTGCACTAGGCAGATGAGCAGACGAATGTCTGTTTTGACCGATTTCTGCCCCCCACTGGCAAACTGAATGAAGAAATTGAACTGAACTGAATCTAGAAACTGAATAAGTAAAATTGTTGCTGAGGAATGAGGACAGAGTTAAAGGTAAGGACTGACAGTCATCCACAGAGTTGAAACTGAACATAAGGTACTCAACAGCTTTTTTTCTTTCCTTTTCCTTTTCATTTATTTATTTTTTTAGGAACTCAAATGCTTTAATTTGCTACATATGTCATATGTCATTCAACATATGCTGAAACTGGGGAAACAAGTTCCAAATAGTGAATGAATAAAACTTAAACACATCAGGCCGGGCACGGTGGCCCATGCCTGTAATCCTAGCGCTCTGGGAGGCTGAGGCGGGAGGATCACCCGAGGTCAGGGGTTCAAGAGCACCCTGAGGAAGAGTGAGACCCCATCTCTACTAAAAAATAGAAAAATTAGCCAGGCTTGATGGCATGCACCTGTAGTCCCAGCTACTTGAGAGGCTGAGGCAGGAGGATTGCTTGAGCCCAGGAGTCTGAGGTTGCTGTGAGCTAGGCTGACGCCACGACACTCACTCTAGCCTGGGCAACAGAGTGAGACTGTGTCTGAAAAAAAAACAAAAACAAAAACTTAAACACATCAATATATATTGTTTTCAAAAACTGGGAGAATATACAAATTAAGGAAGCAGTTAAAAATACAATATTTTATATATGTAAAAATAAGAATTAAGTGTATATTATAAACATATACACAAAAAATAAAAATTAAATGAAAGGATAAGATAGTCAAACAGTGCCAAGTACCAACCTGCTGAAGACAAAGGACAAACTGTCCCTTATGACGTGATGTGGTGGTCAGCACCTTAACCAAGTGAACATATCACCAATAGTGGAAAAACCTGAAATTATATCACCGTTGGTGTCATATAATAAATAGACAATATCACTTGTCTAGCATTCTTGACAAAAATGTTTAATAAGAACCTAATCATCAGGAAATAATGCTTGTTTTTTTTAAAAAAATTATTTTTTATTTTATTTATAAATTTAAAATAATTATTTAATTAATTTATTTATTTGAGACAAAGACTCACTCTGTTATCCTGGGTAGATTTATAGTGGTGTCTTCATAGCTCACAGCAACCTCAAACTCCTGGGCTCAAGTGATCCTCCTGCCTCAGCCTCCCGAGCAGCTGGGACTACAGGCACGGGCCACCAAGCCTGGCTAATTTTTCTACTTTTAGTACAGACGGGATCTCACTCTTGCTCAGGCTGGTCTCGAACTCCTGGGCTCAAGCAATCCTCCCACCTAGGCCTCCCAGAGTGCTAGGATTACAGGTGTGAGCCACTGTGCCCGGCCTTTCTTTTAAATATGTGTCATTCATGGATATATTCCCACTTAAAAAAAAGAACAACAAGAAGAAGCAGCATATATGTAGGATAAAATATGAAAATCCACACTCTCATCCTCCCAGCACCCCTGTCCCCTGCATCCTACCACCCATAACTCTGTTAACCATTTTGGTGTGTGTCCTTCCTTCCAATCTCTCTCCTTTGCATTTTTTATTTCCTAATGAGGTACTACTTCACTCTTTGCTCTATGATTTGTGCTTTTTCCTTATGCAATATGTCTAAGAGATCTTTCCATGTCAGTACATTAGTCCCTCTAATTTCTAATTGCCCTTATCCTTCCAATACCTGGAGAGGTTTCAACAGAGGGCATTTAGCCAAAGCTTTGCTGTTACCTGACACACGTTTCTTGTCTTTATTCTTATTTGCTGATCTCAAATGAACCTCTGTTGATGGTAATTCTATGATTATTTTAAAATTAAGTTTGGTGGGCTCTTTTTAAAATAAGAAGCTATTTATTTATTTATTTATTTATTTAGAGATGGGGTCTTGCTCTTGCTCAGGCTGGTCTCAAACTCCTGAGCGCAAACGATCTGCCCGCCTTGGCCTCCCAGAGTGCTAAGATTACAGGCATGAGCCACCCCGCCTGGCCAAGAAACAATTTAAATTTATTTTGAATTATACAAGTAATACACGATTATATTCTTAATGTATAAAAATGAAACAATAGGTATAATGAAAACCCTCTTTGTGTCCTGGTCCCTGGTCCCTGAGGTAATCACTACTATGAGCTTGGCATATATCCTTCCAGATATTTTCCCAAGTATTTGCCTACATACATATTTACATATAGCAAAACAGATTTGTTGTGTGGTCTTTTTATCTTTTTTTTTTTACATAAATGGTAACATCTTGCAACTTGATTCTTTCACTTCATGGTATGTCTTAGATTTCTTTCTTCCCTAGTACTTAGAGGGTTACTCCATTCATTTAATCTCCTGCATAGTATTCCATAGTATGGATGTATCGTGGTTTATTTAATAATTCCCTCATTGCTGGATGTTTATATTTTATGTACAGTTTTCTTGTTACATGCATTGCTGCTATGAAATCCTTGTACATGCTTCTTTATAAACATGAGCAGGTATTTCTGTAGAATAGACATCTAGAAATGGAATTGTTGGTGTGAAGACTATGTCGGTATGAAATTTCAATTATTCTCAAAAAAGTTGTGCCACCTTACACTACAGTCAACAGAATATGACAGGGTTCATTTTTCCCTTCTGTGGCTGAGTATTCTCCAACCGTTTGCTGATATGATGGGTGAACAAAAGGGGTCCCATCTGAATTTGAAATTTTCTAATTACTTGTGAATTTAAATATCTTTATATGGTTATTGAACATTTGGGTTTCTTCGCTGAGTTTTCTGTCCTTTGTCCATTTTTAATGTTGAATCGTTTTATCATTTTCTTATTGATTTGTCGAAGGAATCAGTTTATGGACATAAATGATTTTGGAAAAAAATACTTACATTCAAAGTAATTAACTGGCATTTCACAACACTTTATGTGTCATCTCATCATTGATTTCTGAATTGCTATTTGTGAAAATAGAGATGTAATTTTATTCCCATTCAGTTTTGGCCCCCTGAATTCAATCTGTTCTTTTCATGGACCTCTGCCCTAAAGAGGCGATCCACAAATGGAAACTAAAATATATTTTTGCATATATTCAGGAAGGGCAGTTTTCTGGGAAAAAGATCCATAGCTTTTTTTTTTTTTTTTTTTTTTTTGACAGAATCTTGCTCTGTTGCCCTGGCTAGAGTGCCGTGGTGTCAGCCTAGCTCACTCTTCTCCTGAGTGCAATCCCCTGTGGCCCTGCTCAGCCTGTGGTTTCCTCCCCCTGCAGGTTGACCATATACAAGGTCTGTCCGGAAAGTAACCAGCCACTGTTCATATAATGAGAACAGTTTGCATGACGTTGATATAACCTGGCAGGAGAGTGGACTGGGATGCACCTGTCTGGGCAATGGCAATGTCACCGTACTAGTCAGTGGGGTGCTAGACGCCATGGAGTGAGCATGTGCACCGTGTGGCTGTCACATTCAAAATAACTGAGCGAGTAGAGCAATGAATCTGCATCACATTTTGCATTAAGCTTGAACCTTTTTCCACAAAAACCATTCGGATGACTCAGAAGGCTTTCAGGGATGATGCAATGAGTGCGGCACAGATCAAAGTGTGACACAAACACTTCAGTGATGTTCGAGAATCTGTTGAAAGTGATCCACGTTCTGGAAGGCCTGCCACAAGCAGACCACCTGAGGATGTTGAATGTGTACGGGTCAGGTGAACAATCAGATACAAGGGTTTGTTTGAGTTTCTGTTTTTAATCCCTTTGGGTCTTTATGTAGGAGTAGAGTTGCTGGGTCAGATGGTAATTCTGTGTTTAACTTTTTGAGGAACAGAGAGGTGAATCTTGTACAAGCCCCCAAGAGTAGCAAGTAAGACTTAAAGGCAGGTTTTGACCCAAGACATGAGCCCTTGGATGGGAGTTGCATGGGCATCCTCCTGGGCAAGGTGTGGGCCCCCAACTGTCCCCTGCTGCCCCTTAGCTCAGCCCTGTGAACATCACCTGGCCTGGGAGAGTCAGTCCTACTGGGTAATGTTAAACATTCCAGAGTTGGTTATCTGTGGTGGTGGTTTTGATTCTGGGATCATTAGTCTTCAAAGAGAATTTTGCATCATGAGCCAGCCAGGTCTGATTGGGACGCCAGCCGAGAGGGAGAGAAAGGGAAAATATTTGCCCAGAGAACTGACTGGGCTCTGGCAGGTGCCTGATTTCTACATGCAGTGTGCTCAGGGGCTGTAGTGGAGTGGATGGCGGCCTCCAAAAGGGACATAGGATCCCCGAAAGCTGTGAACGTGATCTTTATTGGAAAAAGAGTCTATGCAGACATTAAGAAAAGGATATCCAGATGAGATCATCCTGGATTATTCGGGTGGGGCTGAATCCAGTGACACATTGCTGATGAGAGAAAGGCAGAGGGAAATGTGAAACACAGGAAAGCAAGAGCACAAAGGACATGGGAAGGCAGAAGCAGAGATTGACATGAGGAAGCATTAGCCACGCAATCCTCCCGGGTTGTCGCTTAGGCACTAACTCCAATGACAAGTGTTTTTATGAGAGAGGCAGAGATCTGAGACAGAGAATGAGAGAAGACCATGCGAAGACACAGGTAGAGATTGGAGCATTGTGGCCACAAGCCAAGGAACACCTGGAGCCCCCAGAAGCTGGATGAGACAAGGAGGGATCGTCCCCTAGAGCCTCTGGAGGGAGAGTCAGTTGTTGCGCCCGCCTCGCCAGCAAGGAAGACGCGGCAACAGGAGTTCTTCTACAGTGCTTTATTGGGGATCCCTCTAAGCTTCAAGATGCGGAAGACCCTGAGCACAAGCTCTCACACAGTAATATACTCTCAGGGAAACAGGAAGTAACAGTGATAGGCCACAATCAATCACAAGCGGTCACCAATAGGCCAAGCCAGAAAACCTCATATGCATACTTATGCAACAACCCTACAGATGTACTACGCATGTGCCGCACTTGTTTACCTCAGCCAGGCCACCGGAAATCGGCGCCATCTTGCAATGGCGTCCACGCTTCCCACATCTCCCCCTTCTTTATTATTTAAGAAAGCCTGCCAGACTTACAACCACCTCGTCTCGTGCAATGAGCGAACTCGGAGACGTGCAGAGGCTGGTCATAAAGGCGGCCGTGGGTAAGGCCTCTGTCTTAGGCTACGCGGGCTGCCTCCCGGCCTGGCACCAACTGGTGTGCCTCCAGGCGCGGGACCCACGCATTCCCGTCATGGAGGTACCTTACAGCCGAGAGAGGGGGGAGAGCAGGCAAGTCGCGGAATGCCTATAACCTGGCCATCCACACGTGGGGGTCCTGGCCGAGTTGCAGTGCGGCAAAGGCTTGTTGCAGCAACATTTGGTTGCGCCGATTGCGACGCGCCATACGGGTAAGGGCCACAAATCCTATCAGGGCCACAGTCGTGAGCAAGGCTAACAAACAGCCCATTCCCGCCCACTCTTTCACATGGTTAGCCACTTGCCACACCCAATCCGACAGTCCTTGGGCAAAGTCCACGTCGACTCGCGTAGAGTTGACGTGAACTATACTAGCCTGCAGCTGTTCCATCAGAGTCTCAAACTCATTGGACCATGCACCCAACAACTGCTGTGACAGGGTTCGTGATAGGTTAGCTGCCCGGGAAGCGTTCTGAAAAGGGATAGAGGTGACACACATGCCAGGCAGGCGCCACTCGCATCCGAGCTGCATGACCTGCATCAACAAGTCCACTTGTTTTTGAACCAAGTCCACTCTTTGATTGAGGATCATGATGCCCCCTTTCAGCTGAGCGTTGACGTTGGATTGGGTCGCCAGGGCGGTCGCCACCCCCGACGATAAGTTGTTCAAGGCGGTGGCCGTCTGCACCGAAGTGGTGAGCGCAACTGCAGCCGTCGCCGCGGCAGCCACCGCGGCCGCTACGGCGGCAACTATGGCTGCGGTGATGCCAAAGTCGCGTCGCTGCCGATACAGCATCGTGGCCGAGGGCGCCTCCACAGGGATATCAAACGGGAGGAAAGGTAGTTCTAGAGACTCGTTGGTGGTAAAAAAGCGGGGAAAAACTGTGGCGTCATGCCGGACGGGCATCGGCAGAGGGAAGACATCCATCAGGGCCCAGCGCGCTTCCGGTACCGCCGTCGCCGTCGTCAGGGCTCCCGCCAGCATCAGCATCTGCAGTGACGCCATCCTGGCCCGCCGGACGCTCGTCCGCCTCAGCCGTGGTGTGCACCGAGCGGGTCAATCGTGCCGGAACCCAAATAGGGTCCTCGCGATCCTGCGGGAAAACACAAACAGCTCCCCTGGATCTGGCTATAACCGGATCTGGGCCTCTCCACTGGCTCGTCAAGACGTCCTTCCATTTTACCGCCTCGCGGTGAGCCACCGGGGGGGACGTGTGTCTCTCTGCCGCAGAGCGGCCGGACACATCCAAAGTCAAAAAATTTAAGGTAAAAAGGGCAAGGGAAATGGTGCCTTTTGGGGACCTCTGTATGGCCTCCAGGGCATCTCCCCCTTTCTGTTTTTGTAGATAAGCCTTGAGCGTGCCATGGGCACGCTCCACAATGCCTTGTGCCTGAGGATTGTAGGGGAGGCCAGTGAGGTGTTTGACTCCGAGGCGAGCACAAAATTGTTGGAAAACTCTGGAGGTATAAGCGGGGCCATTGTCTGTTTTAATAGTACTTGGCTTGCCCCAGGCAGCCCAAGCCTCCAAGCAATGGATGATGACATGACTGGCTTTTTCCCCCGCCAGTGGCGTGGCGTGGAGGACACCAGAACAGGTATCTATGGAGACATGAACAAACTGAGTTTTTCCCAGAGAGGGAATATGAGTGACGTCCATTTGCCACAATTGTAATGGTCGCAGACCCCTGGGATTTACTCCCGTATGCGCGACATTGCGAAAAGGAGCACAAGCGTGGCACTGCAAGACAATCTCACGCGCCTCGGCACGCGAGATGTGAAATCGGAGACGCAAGGTCTCAGCTGGCACATGGTAAAGTGTATGAAAATCTTTGGCGGCAGCAAGATTATCGGCCACCCAAAGAGCGCGGGTGGCCCGGTCTGCCATTGCATTTCCCGCCGCCATGGGTCCAGGCAAGAGGGAGTGTGCTCTGATATGCTGAATAGAGAATGGGCTGGTCCTACTCAGGATGATGTTCCTGAGGTCCGTGAATAAGGAGAAAACTGTACTTCTAGGAAGGATATAAGGGGAAGTTTCCAAAACCTTCACTGCGTTAACCACGTAGCAAGAGTCTGAGATGATATTAATGGGATCGGTGATGGTGCTGAGAACCAGGCCAACTATTGCACACTCCACCAGCTGAGGGGAGGCGTAAGGGAATTGCTTAGTAAACACCTGGTCCTGGATAACATAACTCCCAATGCCTGTTTTAGAGCCATCAGTATAGACATCCAGGGCATTAGGCAGTGGGTGTGCCGAAGTCACCTTCGGGAAAATGAGGTCATTTCTCATAGCAAATTGTAATAGGGGATGTTTGGGGTAATGATTGTCAATGCCTCCTGGGAAAGCGCACCGCAGCACTGCCCATGCATCAAGAGTGGCACATAAGGTGTCTATCTGGTTAGAAGTGTATGGACAGATGAGGCTCTCTGGGTAGCGCCCGAAGTGGGAGAGAGCCATGTGAAGGCCCTTTAATGCGAGGTCAGCTACACAGGTCGGGTAGTGACCAATCACCTTTCCCGGAGAGGCTTGAGGATGTACCCAGAGAAGGGGACCATCCTGCCAAAGCACTGCTGTAGGAAGTGTAGGAGAGGGGAGCAGGCAGAGAAGAAAAGGGTCCTGGTGACGAATGCGTACCAGATGCGCACTCTTAATGGCTTCCTCAACCCTATGCAAGACCTTTAGGGCTTCCGGAGTCAAGGTTCTAGGGGATGTGATATGAGGGTCTCCCTCAAGAATCTGAAATAAAGGCTTTAGTTCAGCGGTGGTAAGGCCCAGAAAAGGCCGAAGCCAATTGATGTCTCCTAATAATCGCTGGAAATCATTTAAAGTTCTCAAAGCATCTCTTCGAATGGACAGCCTCTGAGGTACAATTTTATCGGGAAGGATGCTACTGCCAAGAAATGAGCCCACCGCCCCTTCCTGCACTTTATCGGGAGCTATGGACAGCCCCCTTTCCTTTAACTGAACATGAAGGAAGGCGAAGACCTGAAGCAACAACTGGGCATCCCGATGGCATAGTAGAATGTCATCCATGTAATGGATGATTCTTACCTTAGGGTACCTCTGTCGAACAGGCTGGAGAGCCGCGCTAACGTAAATCTGGCATAGAGTGGGACTGTTAGCCATGCCCTGAGGCAGGACCCGCCAGTGGTACCTTTCATCAGGCTGCTCATGGTTCATGGAAGGGAGTGTAAATGCAAATCTAATTTTGTCAGATGAGTGAAGGGGAATAGAGAAAAAACAGTCTTTAATATCCAAAATGATCAGATTCCAATGCTTGGGCAAGGCAGAAAGAAGGGGCAACCCTCGCTGGACAGGCCCCATTAGGCGCATCTGGGCGTTGACTGCCCTTAGGTCCTGCAGTAAGCGCCACTTTCCTGACCTTTTCTTAATCACAAAAATAGGGGTGTTCCAAGGCGAGTGAGAGGGTTCAAGGTGCCCAAGAGTGAGCTGTTCCTGTACCAACTCACGGGCTGCAAGCAATTTGTCGGAGGGCAATGGCCACTGAGACACCCACACCGGGTCCTCCGAAACCCAGGGAATGGGCAAGGCAGTGTCAGCGGCCCCTAGGAAAAACCCAGCCCCTGTCTACCGGGATTGTGACTAGGCCTAAGTGGTGTTGTCCTGCCTTGCAAACTCTTTCCTAATCCTTTACCTGGGACCCATCCCATGTTACTCATCATGCCTTGGCTCTGAGCAGAATACTCATTTGTTAACTTAAGGTTTAACTGTCTCAGGACGTCTCTGCCCCAGAGATTCACTGGTAAGGGGAGAACAAAAGGCTTAAAACTACCCCTACCGCCTTCAAGATCACTCCAAGACAGAGTTCGGGCACTCACGGCTGGGGCCGAAGCGTAACCCAGGCCCTGTAAAGTTGCCTCTGAGCGGGTGAGCGGCCAGCCTTTAGGCCACCACCGCTCAGATATGATACTAGTGTCTGCTCCCGTATCCAGCAAACCCTCAAATTTTATTCCCTGAACAGTCAATACAAGGGTCGGACGGGTGTTTAAATCCAAAGACAGAAAGGTACAAGTGCCTCCGGACGACCCGAACGCCTTACTACCACGTGGCTCCTGCTTGCTGGGGAACCAAGCGTGAAGGCTAGGGAGGAGCAGAAGCTGAGCAAATCGGTCTCCGGGGTGGATGGAGATAATTCCCCAAGGTGATGAGCACATGACCTTTATTGGCCCCTGGAAGTCTGAGTCTATAACCCCCGGGTGGACAATCAGCCCTTTTAAGGTAGCCGATGACCTCCCAAGCACTAATCCCACAGTATGACTGGGCAGAGGTCCTTTAAAGTCTGAAGGGATAGGTTGACATCCTAACCCAGGTGTCAAAACTGTGAGGGTGGTGGCACGGAGGTCCAATCCTGCGGAACCGGGGGTGGCCCTCCTAGGTTCCCCCCCGGTAGCGCCGGATTCAAGGAGGGACGAGTCCCCGGGGTCAGCAGAGACGGGCCCGGGGGCCCCTGGGGGCTGTCCTGCGCCAGCATCGCCCCATATGTTTGCGGGCCCTGGGGTCGTGGGCCCCGCCTCCCGTTTTTTGGCAGTGCAACCATGCTGCCGCTAGGCCCTCGGGAGATGGGCCGGCCTTCCTTGTCTTTAACGGATCGGCACTCTTCGGCCCAGTGCCGACCTTTCTGGCACACGGGGCAAACCCCCGGCTGGGAAGATGATTGCTTCACCTTACTGGGCGCTCGGCACTGTCTTTTTAAATGACCGAGCTTGCCGCAGTTGTAGCAATAGCGTTGTTGTTGGGCTTGTGCCGCTATGACCGCGGCCGCCAGGCCTTGATTAGTCAGAGGACCCCCAATCTCCCTGCAAGCCTTCAGCCATGCATTTAATCCTTTACTTTTCCATGGCGTAATAGCATTCCGACATTCCGAAGTGGCCCGCTCAAAAACCAGTTGCTCAACCAACGGCAAGGCCGTGTCTACGTCCTCAAAAATCTTTCCTGCGGCATCCATCATGCGAGCCACAAAATCCGAAAACGGCTCTGCCGGAGCCTGGACAATTTTTGTCAGATTGCCACGCACCTCCCCCCGTTTGGGCAAACACTTCCAAGCCTTAATGGCTATCTGATTTACCTGGACATACACCTCCTCCGGGTAGGCCGTTTGATTATTGGCCCACTGCCCCTGTCCAGTGAGCATGTCAAAAGTCCACGCTGCTCTGCCGCCTCCCTGGGCTGCATTCGCACGGGCCTGCGCGGCACACCCGTCATGATACATGGACTTCCAGTCTAGATATTGGCCCGTGGTTAGCGCCGCGCGCACCACCTGCTGCCAATCCGTGGGCGTTAGGGCACTAGCGGCAAGCCTCTCCAGCAGTACTAAAGTGTAGGCTGCGCTATGCCCCCAGTTGCGGACCGCCTCTGCAAATTCCTTTAATTGCTTATGGTCCACAGGTTGCCAATATCTCTGATTATTGTTGTCCACATACACAGGGAAAGCAAATCCTAGCTCTCTCCGCGCTTCTGGGGGGAGGAGAGACGCTCCACCCCCCGGTGCGGGCCCAACGAGGGGCACTGTAGGTGGGGGCAGGGAATACGGGGGAGGCCAGGTCTCTATATCGAGCCTGGGCGGGGCCTGCCTTCTCGGCTGGACCACATCCTGTTTTTTAAGTCCCCGTATTTCCTTTCTCAACTGCTGAAAAGAGGGGGTAGCTTCTTCCCCCTCCGAGGCGGACGATTCACCTTCCGCCTCGGACAAATGCAAATCTGCAAATTCTGGCAACAGCGGGTCGTCACCCGTTTGCCGGTTCTCTACCTGACATGACTGATCGTCCTTAACCGTTGCAACTCCTTCCCCTCTCCCTCCTTCTGAGAGCTGAGACTGCACTTCCGCAAGCTGTTCTGCTGCACTCTGCGAACCCTGCGGATCGCACTTTAGGCAATCCATAACTAACCTATGAAGTATCAAGACGCCAGGCCTTAAATCTAACGCCTCGCGTAGATCATGGCCCACCTTCCTCCAAGATGGTATGGTGAGCGAGCCGGAGGCTAGGAACCAAGGGGACACCCGGTCCACCTCCCTCAACAATCTCTTTAGGTCATGATCGTCAACATGAATCTTATTTTCAGCAAGCAGGGTTTTCAGAGGCCACAGAAACCGGCGTAGTGGTATGTTGCCCATGTCTCTCTTGGGGGCGGGAAAATTGGCCGTCCCACACTGTAGTTCTGAACTCACCTCACAAGAGGTCGTCTCCGCTGGTGCCCTGGTGGTACAGTTCCCGGGTATCGGCACCACTTGTCGCGCCCGCCTCGCCAGCAAGGAAGACGCGGCAACAGGAGTTCTTCTACAGTGCTTTATTGGGGATCCCTCTAAGCTTCAAGATGCGGAAGACCCTGAGCACAAGCTCTCACACAGTAATATACTCTCAGGGAAACAGGAAGTAACAGTGATAGGCCACAATCAATCACAAGCGGTCACCAATAGGCCAAGCCAGAAAACCTCATATGCATACTTATGCAACAACCCTACAGATGTACTACGCATGTGCCGCACTTGTTTACCTCAGCCAGGCCACCGGAAATCGGCGCCATCTTGCAATGGCGTCCACGCTTCCCACAGTCAGTTGCCCTGGTGACATTTGGAGTGTGGCCTGCAGAAGTGTGAGAATAAGTTTCTGTTGTTTTAAGCCACCCATTCGTGGTCATTTTTTACAGCAGCCACAGGAAACTAAGCCGGGGTCCAATCAGAGACACCACGGGGCATCCATGGGTAAAAGAGGGTGCCCTGGTCACAGCCACAGCCCAATCAGCAGTGGTGGGTCAGGCTGTGAGGGCCTCTGCCATCACATGGGCTGACTTCCTGTTGGCAAAGACGGAGGGAGGTCTCTGGCCTATGGTGGTTTAGTGAGTCCGGACGAGAAGCAGCTTCCAAGCCCCACCACGTGCAGGACCAGGGGATGGGGAATGACATCCTCTGGCTGGGAGAGTCCCTGGAGGTCAGTAGCCGGGGTGGATGGGGCCACTTCAAAACAAGGCAGGAAGATCCCTGTTGCTACCAGCTGTGCCATCTCCTTGCTGTGACTCACCTGAGCACCGGCCATGGCAGGGGGCTGGGACAGGTTCATTCCCACAAATCCCAGCTCCACATGACCCTGAGGAGTGACTGTGAACATGGGGCGAAGAAGATGGTGGAGCAGAGGCCACATGGAACCCTCCCCAGGGTGCTTCAGGGAATCCTGCGGTACTCTGTGTCACTCCCCTGGATGGTCATCCTCCTTCACAAATAGGAAGGGTGGCAGCAACATCCAAGGAATCCAGCTTCTCAACTGCAGAGCCTCGCTCGGGTGGCTGGCTTGTCTCCTCCATCAGATGAGCACAGGGGGAGGGACTCCTTCTGCCCTGGAGTGGAGCGGGAGGAAGCTGTCGCCTCAGCCCTCTGTGGAAAAGCCTGGAAATCCCGCTGGGTTACACAGACCTTCTCTCTCCTGCCCGCCCTGACACGGAGCTTTGTAAGATTTATTTATTTTTAGGGTTCAGCTTATGAAGCATTTATATCTAGAAAGCACATTTCCCCAAATCTTTAAACGCTGCTATGCAACTAATAAATCAAACTATACATTTCATGAACCAATTGACTGGAGTGATTAAATGCTGATTTCACAGTTAGGCAAGGTCTTTTTTTCATTGTGGGAAAGTATACGTAACATTGATCGTGTGACCCATTTATATGTAAGTGTACAATTCCGTGACATCAGAACATTCAGAATGTGTTGAACCATCACCACTATCTGTACCTGACATTGTTCATCACTGGACACAAACTCCAGGCCCATTAAACACTAACTCCCTGGGCCCCTGAACCCTTATGTCCACTTTCTGTCACTATGAATTTGCCTGTCCCAGGTCGCTCATAGAAGTGCCATCACACAGTATTTGTCCCTCTGTATGCCTTACTGAAATGTGGCTTTTTGGTGATCTTGGCCCTATGAGCAGAACATCACATGAACCACAAAGTGTCACATCACTGGATCCCATGGCTGAAACTTCGCTGAACAGAGAGAGAGAGAGAGAGAGAGAGAGAGAGACCCTGGTGACCTGAGCCTTAGTTCCCTTCCATCCTGCCCTTGACGGGGCCTGGGCCCATGGCATGTTTCCATGAGTGACACAGTCCCTGGGCCAGGTCCGTCTCCTACGGAGAAGCCCTCCCGCCCTGCCCTGGCCCCAGACCACCTTCCTGCCTTTTTGGCTAATTGGACTTGATTGGGCGAGCCCTGGAGGGGTGGGTGGGGATCGGGGAGTCGCTGGAGGGGGAAGGTAGGGGCAGGGGACGTCCTCCCGCTGCGCCGGGCGTCGCACTTCAGGGTGGCCCGTCCCCCGCTGCCTCCTCCCCGCACACCCCGCCAGGGCTCGTCCCAGGGCTGGGACTCCGGTTCCGAGGAGAGCGCTGCTGTGGGGAGTGGTCGACCGAGACCGCGGTGGTGGTTGGCGGGGTGGCCCCGCGTGGCGTCCCCTGTCCCGGGGGTGGGTGGCGCACGGGCCCGATGAGGGCGGCCGTCCAGCCGCCGCGGCCCTCTCCCTGGCCGCAGGGGTGGAGGGGGTCGCTCGGTCCGGACCCCGCCTGCCTCCACTGCCCCTCTTCTCTCCCGCGAGTCGAGGTCAACCAGCAGGCCGGCCGTCAGCGGCGCTGGGCGCGGGTCCCCGTCGGGGTAGAGCGGCAGGGTCTCTCGGGTGTCGGGCTCACGCCTCCGCCGGTGCCGCGGCGGACGCCATGGTACACGGGGTCGACCAGATGTCCCCGTCACACTAGGTCTCTTTGGGGTTGGCATCGGCCCCTGCGGCCTCGTTGACCCTAGGGGTCTCCGGGAGAAGGTTCTGCAGCTGCACCTTCTTGACTCCCTCTCACTTCCTTAGTACGTGGCCAAAGGTGTGACTTTTTTTTCTTCGCTCTCTCTCTCCTCTCTCGCTCTCGATCTTCGTTTCTTTACTCCCCACCCCCCCTTTTTTTCCCAAACGCACGCAATTATCACGCTCATGAACTATCACGGGACCTGGCCTGACTTTAATTTCCGCCCCCCTCCCTTGCAGTCCCCCGCTGGCAATGCTCACCCGGGCCGGTGTGCCTGTGAACTCGCTGGTCGACCAGATGTCCGGTCTCTGCCAGCCATCGTGGTAGAGGCTTCGGGTTGGATTTCGTCCCTCTGGCCCCACTGCCCCTAGGGGTGGCCCTCCGATCGGTATTCTTCCGGCGGGGGGCGCGGGGAAGGGGGGCACCGGAGTGTTTCTCTCGGAGTTTGTGTCTGTGGCTTGTTGATTTGCTCTCACTCCCCTGCTATGTGACCGCGGTGTGACTTTCTTTTTTGCCCTTTCATTTTATTTATTCTCTCTTTGCCTTTTCCTGCCGCCTTTTTTCCCCTGTATTCATTGTTTCACGTCACGCGGGTGATGTGCCCACACACTAGGAGGCACATCTCACACGTGTGTGTGAACACGCAATCACCATGTTTATGAACTATGACGGGATCTGGTGTGACTTTGTGATTATTTTCTTTTTCCCTCCCTCCCCTCTCCCTCCCTCCCCCCTTTCGCCGTGCTGACAATGAGCTCCGGGCTCGTGTGCCCGCCTGGGAATCTGGGAATCGGCTGCAGACGCCGTGGCCCCGGGTCGACCACATGTTGCCCTCGGCCCCCCTCGGCAGTGCCCTGGGGTCCACCGGATGTCTCCGGCGAATTGGGGCCGTAGTGTGCTGTTGACGGTGTGGTCACTAGGTGTCGCTCTCGGGTCAGTATTCTTCCTTCTGGCTGTGACTTTGGTCTCTTTTTTTCAAAATTTCTTTCTTCTTTTTCCCTTTGTTCATTTTCTCTTTTTCATCTCTTTCTCTGTTTCTTTTTTCGCGTCAGATGGATGATGTGTGGACGAAACGCAGTGTGAGGGAGAAGACACGTCTCGCACGTGCGTGTCAACACCGGATCGTCACGATTTGAAGGTACAGATGGATCTGGTAGGACTTTTTAATTGTTTTTTTTTCTTTCTTTTTTCTCTCTATTTTTAATTAGTAAGACTGACAATGCGCACTGCCTGCCTGTGTTACTCCGTAGAGCTCACGGGTGAAGTCCACTCGGAAAATGCGCTCCAAGGAGGAAGGGGAGCTGGATGGGCCACGCACGGCACGCCCCACCTCCACACCTCCCCACCCCACTGCCATCAGAGAGTCGGTTCCTTTCAGGCTGACACTGGCACCGGTTATTGGGTATCACCTAGCGGCCACTTTGATCAGACATCGGGATGGGGAAAGTCAGCTGATGTTGGAAGCTTAAGAGTTGACTCCTTAGAGGTGTGGAGGGCGGGGTTCAGATCATCGGGGTGTAGAGCACGGTCGGGTCCCACCCTCTTCTTCCTGGGCTCGCAGCTCTGGGCCCGCCCCAGGCAGCCCTAGCCTCTAGCGGATCTCCGCCCACCCGCCCTGTTGTCTGCGAGAGGCGCCCCTCCTCCCGCTCCCTGCCTCCTCCCGGGACCATAGGCCTCTGCCTGTAGTTTTTTTTTTTTTTCTTTTGGTTTCTGTTTTACCTTGTTTTTTAGGTTTATTGAGTATCATATCGTATAAAAATTTAAATCACAGAATGAATTATATAACAAGATATGTCTTTTTATCCTATGCTGAGAACAATGCATTTTCTCTTCCTGTCAATTTTCCTGTCCTGGAAGAAATACAAAGTTGTTCATGATACTTCCAACTCATCTTCCAGTTTCCCTGACTCAAAACACTGTCAACACAATGTATCCGATCCTGTCTCTTTGTGTGTGCACGTGGATACCCGAACCTATGTCTTTTCAGCATCAGGCTCCTATCTTTTGGCACCGTGCTCTTTGATCTTACAAAATCGGGCTTCCTTGGTCATTGGCTGAGACGGAGCAAACTCAGCAATCAGATTTAAGTGACTTGACTACCTACAGTAATTGGGGACAGGGAAATTTTATGTATTTGAGAATATACATTCCTAAGTGAATATGGTGAGCACCTCATTCCTGCGGGGCCTCTGGGACAATGAAAATAACCTCTGTTGGTGGATAGGTGTCAATGACAGTCCTGGAGCAGCTTGTGGTATGTAAACATTTACAAAAGGAAAATCATTCATTTCCCTAATGATCGTGGACAAGTCTGCTGAATTTTGTATAATGTCCTTGAAACATATAAAACATGCTTCATACTTAACGTAGCCAACCGAAAAGTTTCTTCTAGGCACAAACTATTTCACATCATGAGTTTCCCAATGTCATAGAAGTAATGGCCTAGGGGGAAAAAAAACGAAAAAAGAAAAAAAAAAAAGGACAGAAAGATTTTCTGTCCTTTTAAAACTCCCCCCCACCTCCACGTTTCGGAACTTATAGTCTGGCCTATATCCCCAAGGCAAGTTAAATCTTTTCTTAAAACTCCCAAGTGGTCCCCAGCCCCCAGGTGGGTGGCCAGCAGAGTTCACAGGCTTTGTTTTTGGCAGAGCTGGGATGACTGAAATAATTAACCACAATCATTGCTAAAGCTGAGAACCCTCCCTTTAAAAGCTCTGTATTTCTGCCTAGCCCTATGTTCAGGAACTTTGGGATTTTGAGACAAGCAGTTCTACCCTATTTCCTCCTTTGTTGGCAAAATAGACTCTCTCTATCTTTGGAGAAAACTGCAGGTTTAAGCGATAGAATAAGTGCTTTACTTGGGGTAAAAGTGATTGAACTTCAGTGCTGTGCCTGGAGAAACATTACCTACCTGGACAAAGGCCTAAACTTGAGTTATCAAAATAGGAAATTGGATGAGGTGCTGGTAGAGACTTTGATTGGCTATCAAAAAACCAAGATTTTGGTGACTCCTTTGGCACAGGATCTTGTAAATTCTATTCCTTACACTGAGAATGTGTAACCTGTCTCTTTTCAGAAGCTGTTCCCAGTCACCTTAGGAGACTTTGGAGAATTCTCACAAACTGCTTCTTTGTGAGCCTCTCTTTTAAGGGTTCTTTCCTTCCAAGTTTCGACCTCACTGGAAAGACGATGATTACTGCATCATCTACATACTAAATCCCCTACATACTAAATGTGGGGAGGAAAAAAAGGGAGACTGTAAGACTTCTCAATTCTTAAAATGTATTTGCATTTACATTAAAATTTTTAAAATACTATGATGAAATATACATAAGAAAACTTACCATTTTATCACATTTACATTTTATTTTCAACCTGATGTTTCCTGTTTGGACTAATGCTACTGTTCAGAAAATGAAATGGATCTATATAGATTGAATAATTGTAGTAAACTTCCATGATCATGGAGTCTTGAAAAGAAAGCTCAAAGGATGACATTAGGTTTTCAAATGAATCAGTGATGTCATCTGGAGTGGTTTATCTATTGACACTCTGCCATAATAATTTAACAAATTAGTCTCCTGGATATAGGAATCTTTGATGTACCTTTATTATTATAAGAGACATATTACACTGTACTTTCTAAAAGATTAGGTAGTTGCAGTCTTGGTTTTACAGGAAACGCCAGCAGCACTTATCTAGCTCCTCCAGAGAGAAACCTGGGAAGCAATCCTAGAAGCCTGGCTCTCCTATTTTTTTGCCTATTATTTTACCAGTCACCTGTCTGTTGATCCAATCTCATACCTATCTTCCAAAGTTATCTCCTTATGTTCACCATATTGGTGACATGCTGGTCCATGTCAAAATTATCTTTTACCTGGGCTACCATACACAGAGTCTGAATTCAGGTTCCCCTATGATGCTCTAGCAGCAAAAGACGCTACATGATCTCATCAGGCCCTCAGCTTAAAACCCCCCAGTGCAGGTCATCCTCCCATTCCATTTAGGAGAACACCCAAACATCCTCCGAATGACCTAGAAGGGCCTGTGTGATCTGGATCCAGTTACCTCTGGCACCTCATCTCATACCTTACTCTGCCTCACTCTCTACAGCTGGCCACAATGGATGTCTCTCAGCCCCACCACTGGTCATTCTTCCTGACTCAAAGCTTGTACATATGCTATTCCCTTGGCCTTGAAGGTTTACCCCTCTTCTTCTCTCATCTAACCTAATTTCCACTCATTTTTCAGATCTATTCTTATGGAGGCATGCCTTAGAGTCATTGCAGGTTAGTGCCAGACCACAGCAAAAAACCAAGTCACACAAAACTTTTGGTTTCCTAGTGTATACGTAAATTTATGTTTACACTATAGTCTATTCAGTGTGCAATAGCATTATATCTTAAAAAAACAATGCACATACATTAAATAAGAAATACTCATGGCTAAAGAATACTGATAGAGACATGAAGTGAGCACATGCTCCTGGAAAAATGGCACAAATACATTTGCTTTATGCAGGGTTGCCACAAACCTTCAAGTGGCAAAAATAAATAAATAAATAAATAAATAAATAAAAGCAATATCTGCAAAGTACAATAAAGCGAGGTGCAGTAAAACAAGGTCTGCTTGTATATTAGTTTCCCGATGACCACCCCTCCTCCCCAACACCTAGGTAATGTCAGATCCCTCTTTCACAGTAGCATCCTTTTAGAATGTCTTTTGGGGATTTGTTTTTTGCTCGTTTTAATAGCACGCATTGCAAACAATCAGTTATTTGTAAAATTATTGAATGTCTATTTGTTTTCTACTGTACCATTAGCAGAGTGCTTGGCACAAAGATCTTTCATGGAGTTAGAAGCCAAATAGTTAAATCTGTTAGCTCTGTTTAAGAAAGTCAAAAGGCTATGATAATATACTTAAGGGGTTCTCTGAGTAAGGCCTCACTGGCTTGGGTATATGAACTTGTGGTGTATTTCAGCTACCCCCTCAAAGGTCTTTGTTTACTCCCTGGTTCCTGGCTTAGTTAAAAATAGGTCAGCTGATGGATAGCAAACATTGGGAATGGTGCTACCATATTCTTATTTTTTTAAAAGACATTTACTACCTGAGTTCTAAAAATTACTTTCTCCATAATGTGTGAATGGTTACCACCTGCAAAAGTATGTATACATACTATGCCCCTACACATATATCATAGCCATAAGCGTAATATCTATATCATGTCAGCAAATCTTACCTTAGCAGTTCATTCATTTGCTTTGTTAGCTGTTCATTTTGCTGCTTTAATTTAGAAATTTCCTTTTGTAGCCTTACATATTCACTTTTCATAATAAGAGCTTTTGTGCTTTGTACAATGCTGCTGCCACCCCCACAGGTTAAGGGTTTATTTAAAGGCTGAGAATCAATATGTTCTGATACCACTGTGGGAGGCAAATACACAAATAGGTGATAATTTCAATGATTTTCAAAGTTCAAAATAAAGGAAATATTACTAAGTACAATAAGCCACTATAAAAACCCAACCACCTTAACCACCAAGTCCCTGGAAGTCACCCTTGACTTTTTCCTTTTACCTCACATACCCTGCCTATTCAACCATCAATTCTAAATATCTCTAGAATCTATCTCAACCAATTCCACTACAATATCTAGCTCACTAAGATCTTTCATCTTGACTGCACCAGTAGCAATCCTCCCCTGTTAGAGTTGTCCTTCATTGATCTACCTTCTATATCAGTGCTCACCTGGAGGGCTTGTTATAACCCAGTGTGTGCATGTGTAAGTGTGTGTGGGCCACCTCCAGTCATTCAATGCACTTTAAGTATTCAATACATACTTGTTAATAAACCTTGGTATGATATGGAAGCATATATTATTAAGTATTCTATACTATGTGTGTAAAAGTAACATAAGAGACAGTTTGTAAATTGTAGATACAGCTGCATGAAAATGTGAGGTGTTTATAAAGTGGAATAATCCATTGGGTCACCAACAATTCACAAGAGTGGTAGGGTGTGTGTGTGTGTGTGTGTGTGTGTGTGTGTGTGTAGATTCTTGCTGTTCATTTTATTTTGAATTTAGGTGTACTATGTACCTGAAAGTTGGCTACAAATTAAGAGTGTCCTGACCCTTCTGTAACAAAGAATCCTCACTTCTACTTTTATCCCTTGAAGTTTTCCAGGTAGGAGCTGTGATTGTCTTGCAATAGACACTGGGAAAGTTCAGCTACAATAGGTACTAGGCAACATCTTTAACATCATCTCTACTTTTTTAATGAGTGGATAATAATACAAGCAGATATCATCTTATATTTTGATTTTCGTTTAGAATCTTCAATGTGCTTTCACACACAACTTTTGGCTTGATCTTTATAACAAATATATATATGTATATGCTTATAAGCTGATCCTGCGATTTCACACAGCCATTAAATGAGGCCTGTGCTGGACTTTTAGTTCAGTGCTTATTGTACTATACAAAGCTATCCCAAGCACTGTTCAGCATTCTCTTTTCAAATAAAACCCAAGAGACAGAAATATGGAAAAAGATAGTTTGAGAAATGTTTAAGCAGAAACATGACCATTAGATCTAAAAAGTATATTTAAATTTCAGAGTTTTGCGAGTACATATTAACTTGGTATTTTTAGTTTTAAGAACACTAATAATTATTTATTCTTACTACACACTGATTATAATTTATTAGTTGCATAAAATTAAAACCTATTAAGACATGTGTTTGATTTTTATTAGGAAGGGTACTTCTACTTTGGTTAAGTCATTCTTTTATAGTATTGAAGGTATCTTCATTAATATGTAAAAATATGATAATGCAAAAGTAGAATTCATATATTTTTCAATAATCTATAATGGATAAACACTTGAGATTATCATAAACTAAGGAGATGTCAGTCAGAAGATAAATATGATTTGAATAAATTCATGTGAAAAATAGATTAGTGGTTAACTTAGATTTACTCTTGACTGTCACATATATAATAGTAGTCTTCAAAGTCTGTTATAACTGTGTTCAGAAGTAAAATGGAAAGGATCTGAAAATATCTGCACTTTATACTTACTTGAGGTATCTTGAGGGGCGTTGCGGTCGAGGCGCGAGTGTCGTTCCCCCCGCGGGCCCCGGTCCGCGCCCGCCGGCCCGTGCTCCGTCCCGTCGTCCCCGCGGCCTCTGACGCTCTCCTTTCCCCGCGCCCGCCCTCGTGACCGCGCCTCGGCCGCCGCCCGGGGGGTGGTCGCGGGGCGCGGGCGGGGGTGGGAGGTGCCGTCGTCCAGAGGGCCAGGGCAGCGGTCGACCGTGGCGCCGCCTCCCTCGCTCTGTGGAGCGCATGCGGTAGGCCTCCCGCCTCTCCCCTCGCCTCGCGGAGCCTCCGTGTGCGCGGTCGGGACGCACCGTCGTTCCCCGACGCGCGCGCCCGTGCCTCCCCTCCGAGGCGCGACCTCAGATCAGACAGTGGCGACCCGCTGAATTTAAGCGTATTAGTCAGCGGAGGAAAAGAAACTAACCAGGATTCCCTCAGTAACGGCGAGTGAACAGGGAAGAGCCCAGCGCCGAATCCCCGCCCCGCGGTGGGGCGCGGGAAATGTGGCGTACGGAAGACCCACTCCCCGGTGCCTCTCGTTGGGGGGGGCCCAAGTCCTTCTGATCGAGGCCCAGCCCGTGGACGGTGTGAGGCCGGTAGCGGCCCCCGGCGCGCCGGGCCCGGGTCTTCCCGGAGTCGGGTTGCTTGGGAATGCAGCCCAAAGCGGGTGGTAAACTCCATCTAAGGCTAAATACCGGCACGAGACCGATAGTCAACAAGTACCGTAAGGGAAAGTTGAAAAGAACTTTGAAGAGAGAGTTCAAGAGGGCGTGAAACCGTTAAGAGGTAAACGGGTGGGGTCTGCGCAGTCCGCCCGGAGGATTCAACCCGACGGCGTGGTCCGGCCCTGCCGGCGGTCTGTCGGATCTTTTCCGCCCCCTGTTCCTCCCGACCCCTCCCCCGCTGCCCCTCCTCCCCCGCTGCCCCTCCTCCTCCCCCTCCCGGGGGGAGGGGGGGGCTCCGGCGGGTGCGGGGTTGGGCGGGCGGGCCGGGGATGGGGTCGGCGGGGGACCGCCCCCCGGCCGGCGACCGGGCCGCCGCCGGGCGCATTTCCACCGCTGGCGGTGCGCCGCGACCGGCTCCGGGACAGCTGGGAAGGCCCCGCGGGGAAGGTGGCCCGGGGGTCCCCGTCCTCTCCGCCGCCCTCCCTCTCTCCCCGAGGGGAGGGGGCGGCGCGGGGGGGCGGGCCATCCCCCGGGTGTAACCCCCCCCCCCCGCAGCAGCGCTCGCCGAATCCCGGGGCCGAGGAAGCGAGACCCCTCGCCGCGCTCTCCCCCCTGCCGGCGCTCCCCGCCGCGGGGGCGCGCCGGTGACTCTCCGGGGAGCCGGGCCGCCCCTCCCATGGCGCGACCGCTCCCCCACCCCCTCCGCGCTCTCCCCGGACTCTTTCCCCCTCCCAGGGCGGGGGGGGGGCCCGGGAGGCCCGCGCGGCGGGGGGCGGGGCGGACTGTCCCCAGTGCGCCCGGGCGGGTCGCGCCGTCGGGCCCCGGGGATCTTTTTCTCTCCAGGGGCCACGCCGAAAGTTTTTCGAAGCCAAGCGAGCGCACGGGGTCGGCTGCGACGTCGGCTACCCACCCGACCCGTCTTGAAACACGGGCCAAGGAGGGATCCTGTGGTTTATTCCAAGGTCATTCATCTCCTGGATACCCTTGATTCCCTTCTTGGAAAAAAAATTACTTTTAAAAAGGGTTTCTATTCAAACCAGCCCTAGGCAACAAGTATGAATTCCAACCTCCAAAAATGTATAAAAAATCATCTACTGGTTTGCCACCAAAATTCCTTTTCTAAGATGATAGTAAACACAAGTTCCAGGAAAAAAAATACAACAATTTTTAAGCATTAACAATTCAAAAATGTTTGCTATGTTATTTAAGAATAAAGTTCAATGACACCAAAAGCACAAATAAGAAAAACAGATATATTGGACTTCATCATAATTAAAAACTTTTATGCTTCAAAGGATACCACTGAGAAAGTGAAAGTACAACCTACAAAATGAGGAAAAAATTGCAAATTATATATCTCATAAGGGACAGGCATGTAGAATTTTGAATGTATTCTAATATCTACAATATGTAAAGAACTTCTACAATGTAATAATATAAAGATAAATAACCCAATTAAAAACTGGCCAAAAGATCTGCATGGACATTTCCCCAAAGAAGATATACCAATGGCTAATATGTAGATGAAAAGATGGTCAACATTATTAGCCAACCAGGGAATGCAAACCAAAATCATACTGAGATACCACCTCATACCAACAAGGATGGCTTTAATAAAAAAGTCAGATAATAACAAGTGTGATTGAAGTTGGGGAGAAATTGGAATTCCCATGCATTGCCAAGTGGGAACATAAAACAGTGTGGCCACTTTGGACAATTGTTTCTAAATGTTAGGTACTGGAAGTTCCTAAAAATGTTAAGCATAGAGTTCATTCTATTCCTAGGTGTATACCCAAGACAATAAAAACTTATTTTCAAATAAAACTTTGTCATTATTCATATTAACCAAAATGTGGAAACAATCCACACATCCATCAATTGACAAATGGTAACAACAAGTGGTATATCTATACAATGGAGTATTACTCAGCCATACAAAGGAATTAAGTACTAGCACATACTACAAAGCGGGAAAACCTCAAAAACATTAGGTTAAGTGAAAGAAGCCATTTACAAAATCCACATATTGTATGATTCTATTTACATGAAATGTCCTGAATAGACAAAACTATAGAAAATCAAGTAGATTAGTGGTTGCCTAGGAGAGGGCAGTGGGTGGTAGGGGGGAAGAGAGATTGAGAAAAATGGGGAGTGGCTGCTAAAGGGTATGGGATTTCCTTTTGGGGTGAAAAAATGTTGTAAAATTGGTAGGGGTCATGGTTGAACAATTCTGTGAATACACGGAAAACTATTGTGTTATATACTTTGAGTGCATTGTATGGAATGGGAATTAATTATATGTCAATAATGCACTTTTCTAAAAAAAATAAAAAGAATAAAATACAGTCTTAGAAACCTCAAAAACATTACAAGCATATGTTTGATAACACATCTTTGCAATCAAAACAAGCTAAGGTATAATTAATGCACATCTTGCTTGTGGTTTATTTCTGTGAGTTTTATCATATGTTATGTATGTGTGATATCTTCATTATCATCAGCAGACTAACATGACAAGAACTATAAACCAACCACTTGGAAATGGAATTAGAGAAAGTTGCCAGGTTCCCAGAAGTGGAAAAACAGGTTGAATACAGATTTGATATGTCACCAACCAAAGTTATGTACATTATTTCACTCATCGAAAGAAAAAAAATATTCATTTGGAAAAGAATATGATATGACTAAGTGTGTCAGCAATATCTTCTGGAAATTTAACTTATCACAGTTACTGGACAACTGACACCTAGTTAAAGGTCAAAACCCAGTTAATATACAACCCTATCTTTCCCGTCTGTATTCAGAGTGGACTCAATTCATCAGAATGTGTCTGTGTGTGTGTGTGTGTGTGTGTGTGTGTGTGTGTGTGTGATTTGAGAAAAAGGAAACTTACTATGATACTAGTAGTAATAATAATTTTAAGATTTTAGGAAATGAATGACATTTAACAATAAGAATAAACAAATTAAAATTACACACAATATGGAAATGTCTCACAATCATATTGAACAAAAGAAGCCAGACATCCTGCAAGATTCCATTAATATAAAGTTGAAAAGAGGCCAGGCTAACCTCTGCTGTTGGAAGTCAGGATAGTAGCTCTCCTTCGGAAAGCTGGGACTGCAGGAGACAGGCTGGAAGTTCTGGGGTGCTAATGACGTTCTGTTTCTTGTTGGAACATAGTGTCCACATTTTCATTTGTGCTGTGTCTGCAAATTACAAAGTGAGTCCTGCCCTTAGCTCTACTCATTGAATACACTTACTGGATTTGGAAATTCAAGAAAAAAATATTTATAGCAGCTCTTCAAAGTGTCATGAAACAATACTTAAAGGCAGGAAGAAAAAAAAAAATCAATGGAAGTCAAGCCAATCTGAAGAGAGCAAGAATGCTTATGTACATAATAAGTACAGCAGTGCTGGAGCCATTCGACTTTGAAACATGGCTGCCTTATGGTTTGGAAAGGTGAGAAAAAGGAAAATAAGATGAACTTGACCAACTTTGAACCTGAATACTAGACTGTTATAAAACATTATCTTCTATGCTTTTCCTCCCCACCAAACAGAAGAAAAATTCATTTGATCACCAATTACTAATTAATCATGATGATTTATCTATTAGTTTTTGAAAATAATGCTGTTCAAATATTTTGATATAATGGATGCTTTTAATTTTACAAGTCCATGCCTTGTCTCCATCTCCTCCACTAGTCTGGTGATCATTAGCCTCTTAAATACCAAATATTCCTTCCTGTAACCGACATCCATATTCAACATCCTATAGCCTATCCTCTATATAATAAGGATGCAAACATTGCTTTGAATTTTTGTTGTTGTTGGTTTGCTTTCTATTATTATAATTTTGTGGGATTTATTTTTTGTTTTGCTTGTTTTATTTTGCTTTAAATTTAAACTTCCAAAGTTAACAGTTTGCCTTTCCTTAAAAAGGCTTAAAATGAGGAGCATAAGTTCTTCCAATACTTTAATTTTTATAGGAAGACTATCTAGTCTTCAGCAATTTAGACTTTAAAATGATCCACAGTAATACAGTGGAGGCACAAGGGGTTGGAAGGAAGCTCGAAATTTATTGAAATCCAAGCTCTATTACTGAGTGCTTTTTAACTACCTTGAACTACAGCTAAACCATTCTTGAAACAGCTTTAATGCATCAAACAGAAATTTAATTACCTATTATGGTGAAGACAATTGTGAAGACTAAGTGAAATGTGGAAAACCCTGAGAAACTATCTGGAATATGAGTCAAAGAGCGAATGAGAGTGGCCACTTAGATACCAAAGAATAGCTTATCCTATAAACGACTAACGCACAATATTCAAAAAATAAAAAACTTGACCTTCATATAAATATAAAATGAACACATCAAACATTTCACTCAACTTATTAACTAATAAACAGTAATATGTAAAGACTAAGTCAAAGCAGAATCTGAGGAATAAATATAGAAAGATGTAGATATATGTATATAGAGAGACAGGAATGAAGAAATGGATTTTCTAACATTAATAGATGTGAACGTAGATACTGTACTCTTGGAAAATACAATATAATGGTGTTAGGGTTATCCTGTCAAGTTGACAGAAGTCAATTGTATCTTTACCAATAAAAATTCATTTGCATTGCTATCCACAAAAATTGTTTTCTACACATTAACTTTTATCCCTACAGAATTGTAAAATAATCAACAGAAAAATCAATGAAAAGTTGCATACCCCTATAGTATTTGATGATCCTCCAAGAGTTCAGTAGACTATGTTTTGTCCTCCAATGAAAGGACTCTTGTAATTTCATTCCCATTTCCAAGTCGTGGGCAAATTTTCCTACAAAATTATCTACTATTTATTTCAGCCTGTGTCCATGTAGCTGAATAGAAACAATTTGAAATGCGGAGGCTCACACGCATCCACTTTAAATGCCATAGCAGGGCAATACGTTTGCTTGCTTTCTTTGTGTGTATGTGTTTGTGTGTTGTAAGGATGGATAGGTAGGTAGGCGAATTATTGCTGTAGAATATGATTCTCATATATCAAGTGGCGGGGATTATCAGTTTCTCCTTCACCGCTTTTCCTTTTCCTTTTTCCTTCACCTTTCCAACCCATAAGGCTGTTAAACTTTATTCTCATTCTACTAGGAGGGTGAAGTTACAGAGTAGAATACGGAGAAATAAAAAAATAGCACTAACCTCTTTGGACCTTTGTCTTTCAAAAGTGAAGCCTTTGAAGGAACATGGAGACACCCATGAGTGACAGCAGCAGGCTTTAGGACGAAGGGATGTTCCTGAGGAACTAGAATAAAAGCTTCCAGGTTGCGAGGAGGGCAATTGGAAGAGAAGTCATGAGCAGAGGCACAGGTGGGCCGCAGCGGAGGGTCTTGCCCTGCTTCCCAGGCAGTGCCACTAAGAGGAGGGAGGCCCCCTGGCAAGGGGAAACAGCTGCAGAGGGAGTTTAGGTGGATGAGCCATAGCCGGACATATAGGGATCTCTTATTCCTAGCCTGAGAAGGAGGGGGCAGAATGATCCCTTGCTTTCCCATGTGGCACAGGAAAAGCAGAGAGAAAGCTCCTACAGCGGAAAGGGGAAAGAGAGCACAATGAGAAGATGCTTAGGAGCAAATCTCAATAACCACAGACATTGTCATTCTTCAAGCCTGCTTTCCCCAGAGCAACCTGATTTCATGACCACTCCTGGTAACTAGACCAATGAACTGATATTATCTCAACCACCTGGGGGAATGTCGGGGGTGGGGGTCTTCAAAATTAAAATTAAATTTGAAGACAAAATCATATTTTTTTGCATATGAATTGTGGGCTGATTTATGTGTGTTGCATTTAAGATTGCTGTGGCCAGAGAGTTTCAGTCCCCCAGCAGACCCAATGCTTGTCACCTCTTAGAGGCCACACTACTGAACCTCTGTTATTGTCAATATCAGAAGGGCTTAGCCACAAGCCCTTGGAATCTTAGAAAATGCATTCTTCCCAGGACCCTAGAACCACCTCAAGATTTAACTCTGGGGTCAGGCAACCCTAGGATGGGTTCACCCTTCAAGTGTCTGGGGACCACTTGGACTTTTGAAACCAGGTCATGACCAACAGGGATATAAAAAGATCCAGTCACATTTAGGAGTCCAGATAGATTGCCAAGTAAATTGAGAAACAGACTGAATAAATGCCTACCACAGGGTCTATGCATTCAAGATGTCTAGAAACTGATTTTAAGCAACAGGACTAAAAGCACTTGATGAACATTATTTTAGAGCCTCTAATTTTTACCTACATTGCTGCCTTACTATGGCTTCTACTATAAATCCCATGAACATGAAAAAGGTTACCCTGAGGCAAACTACGTGCCATCTATATATGAGACTGACAAGGGTCATCAAAATCCATATTCTCCTCTTTCCCAGACACAGGGCTAGACTACATTTCCCAGCCTCCCTTATGGTAAGTGTGGCCACATGACTGAGTTCCAGCCAGTGGGATTGGGATGAAGCAAAATGTTCCACTTCTTGACCTGTCCCATAACCATTCCATAGGCCCTCTCTCCTTTGACCAAGGAGAAGGTGATGACCACAGTGGCCTTGGGAGCTATGATCTGAGAATGGCAGCACTTGGGTCCCATCAGTGTGGACATTGAACTTTAATTGAGTAGTGTGGTCCCTGCCAATGCCCAGGCCACTTTCTGGCTTCTTGGGTAGAAATACTGAATGTATCAGGGTTATTGGGGGCCACAGTCCTTTGAGCCTTCTAAATGGGAGACCTTACATCAGTCAGACTTGTAGCTTGTGATCATTGAATCTTTCCTCGTAGCTCCATGAGTGTCATTTCATCATTAGTAAGAATATTCCTGGATGAAGAAGAAACAGACTTGCTAAAATTTTGCACCATAAGCTTTCTCTTTTATAGGTGGAGATAAACAAGATTCAGCTTAATTTGCCTAATCCTAGCAGAGCCAATTATCCACACCAGCTAGCCCCCATGAGTGACTGACATATATTACTGAAACGAAAGTTGAGAATGTTTCATTAGACAAAGAACATCCAAGCCACTATCTTTGTACAAGCCAACTGGGTTTTTTTCCCCATCTTCTTTATTTGCAGATAAATTACAAGTGGTTGGTACATTTCCTGTGGTGAAACTAAGTATGAAGCATCAGGAATTGTGTGTGCCTGGGCACGGAGGAGAATGTGTTTTAACCATGGCATAAACACCTAACTGTGCATGACTCATACAGGAATGTGACAAGAGCAATGAGAACCAGGAAAGAGGCTACTCTGAAGTCTGACTACTCTTGGGTTCATTCTTGTCACATATTTGCTGTGTGGCACCAGCAGCAAGAGCTCAGGGCAGAACAGGCAGACTCTCTGCGGCTGCGCTACTATATAATGTTTCTGAGACTCAAAGCTAGTGGTCTGCCTTTCTTCTTTCTGGATCACTGCCCCTCAGGTGAGTAGGGAAGTGTCCTCTGAGGCAGGTAACACATACTAACTGGGGCAATCGGCAGTCCAGAGACCCTGCTTGCAAAACCTGCCAGTGCCTGTGTGTTACTCCTGCCACCAGAAGGAAGGGGCTGGGAGCACAAACTAAATACAGTTTTCCCTCTTCAGCCACAAGGGATTTAATTCCCCCAAACTCTCTTGATAGAAAAATTCACAAACAACTCAAAACCCTAAAACTCAAACAAGTTTAGGTTTGAAAAAGTTTATTGAATTGTACCTTAGGATTTGTGCATTTCACCGCATATAAATTCTACCTTAACAACAGAAACAAACAAACAAACCTCAGAGAGATATAGCAGTATGCAGTCACCAGACTGGTTAAAACTTTTTTAAAAGACTGACCATGCCAAGTGTTAGTGAGGCTGTGGAACTGGGATGCCCATTAATGATTGGTGTATGGTGTATAAACTGGTGCAAACACTTGGAAAACTGTTCAGCAGTGTTTTTCAATGTTGGACCAAGGCACACCTTATGTCCCAGTGATTTCACCTCTAGGTCCGTACCCAACAGAAACATACATATATAGTTGTCAAAAGTTATATTAGAAAATTCACAATAGCTACAGCTTTAATGGCTAAAAACTGAAACAACACAAATGTCCACAATAGAATGGATGAATAAATTATGGCATGTTCATAAAAGGAAATACTACGTAACAATGAGAATGAACAAGTTACTGCTGTCCACTATAAAATGGAAAACTCTCTCAAACATGACAATTGAGTGAAAGAAGTCAGACACTAAAGAATACATACTGAACAATTCTGTTTGTATCAAATCATGAGGCAGAAGTAACCTATGCTGATAGAAATTAAGATAGTGGTTTCTTTGGGGGATTAGGGACTCATGAGTAGGGGAGGGAATGAGGAGGGCTTCAAGATGCTAGACGTGTCCTATTTCTTCATCTGGGTGGCCGTTTCCAGTTGTGTTCACCTTTTGGAAATTCATTGAGCTGTATACTTAGTGTAAATTAGAGTGCAACAAAAAAATGCTTAAAAAAGGGTTGGAATGCTCAACTTGAGAATGAACCTATTAAAGCCTTTAAAAAAAAGCACACACAATTGCAGCTAGGTGACATGGCTCATACCTATAATCCCAGCACTTTGGAAGGCTGAGGCAAGAGGGTCACTTGAGGCCAGAAGTTCAAGACCAGCCTGAGCAATACAGTAAGACCCGCATCTCTATAAAAAAAAAAAAAAAAACCCGAAAAATGAGCCAGGGATGGTGATGTTTGCCTGTAGTCCCAGCTACTTGGGAGGCTGATGTAGGAGGATTGCTTAAACCCCGGAGTCTGAAGGTACAGTGAACTATGGTGATGCCACTGCACTCTAGCTTGGCACAGAGTGAGACCTTGTCTCAAAAATAAAATAAAATAAAAATAAACATACACATTTTCTACATTCCTTAAAAGAAAACAATAAGAGCAATCAACAAACTAAAGAGATCCTCTGCGACTCTTTACAAATTTTAAATTACTAGTAATAGGTATTGTGGTAGGCAGAATAATGATCCTCCAAATCCCTGGACCCTGAGAATGTTAACTTACATGCAAAAGGGACTTTGCAAGATATGGGTCAAATGATATAAAATTTCAGGTAAGAGGAATAAGTTCAAGAGATCTAATGTACAACATGGTGACTATAATTAATAACAATGTATCATATACTTGGAAATTACCAAGAGAGGGGATTTTAAGTTTTCTTAACACCAAAAGGAAAAAAAAGAAAACAAAACTATGGTGAGGTGATGCATATGTTAATTAGCTTGATTTGGACATTACACCATGTGGACATATATCAAAACCCATCATATTGTACACCATAAATATATACAAATTTTATTTGCAATTTAAATTGATTAATTAGTTAAAAATTTAAAGAGACTTTACATGGTAATTGAGGTTATTTTGAGATTATTCTGGATTATCCAGATGGTTGTAATCTATCATATAATTTCATAAAAACAGAGAACATTTCCTGGATGTAGTGAGGCAGAGATGTATGACTAAGGAAATATCACAGAGACATAGCATTGTTAGCTTTGAAGATGGAAGAAGAGGTCACTACCTAAGGAATCTGGGTAGCCTCTAGAAGCCTGAAAAGTTGAGGAAAGATTCTTCCCTAGAGACTTCAGAAAAGAACACAGCCCTGCTGACACCTTGATTTTAGCCTAATGAGACCCACGTCAGACTCTTGAACTACAGAATCTATGATGATAAATTTGTGTTGTTTTAGCAAGTAAATTTGTGATAATTTGTTATAGTAGCAATAGGATATGAATAAAAGTGCCGACCATTTAATTTTCATTTATCATCGCTTGCTAGCTAGAAACACAAAAAAGATTCTATCAAAGCATTAAGGAAAATCATAAGTCAGTTTTATTTTTTCTACAGATAAAGCACATGCTAAAAGGCTTTTGAGAGCCTGTTTGTCATTCAAAATATGTGGTGCTTTTATGACATTATAACTAAAATTAGTGACTTTCCTTCTCCAACTATGATTGTAGACACCCTCTTCTTATATATATATATATGCCACAAATCTTTCCTATGGAATACACAAGAGTACATACTTCCTGTATCTCTCTGGAATTTATTGAGGCTTTACTCGATGAATGTGTTGAGTTTTTCTATTTGATGTATCTCTTAATCTTCAGAGCAATCTAATACTGATCATTCAAAAGACCCAATTGGACCTCTGATTAACAGTCTGATGGACTAACTGGGACTTGGTTGTCCTAGTTTAGGGTCCTGCAAACAGACTCTAAGACAAGGATTTGGGTGCAAGTAGTTTACTGTGAAGTGTTTTTAGGAAGAGTGGATAAGTTCAATGAGAAAGAGGAAAAGCTAATAATGCTTTTTTTTCATAAGAGAGTTTCTGCTGAGGGCAACAGAGCCACAATTCCATTGGGAACTCTTGAGAGATTAGACCTCAGAATTGTACCATAAATAGAAAAGACATGGGTGGTGTTTATTCTATAGATTCTGTTGAGGGATGCTCTCAGGGATGTAAACTCCCCAGCGTATCTGTCTCACACTGCACAGAGGACAACTCATGCTCAGAGAACCTGCTAAAGCATAGAGAGATACAGAAAGCAGCTAACACATCAGGGAACTCGGGGACCTCCCAGCTAAGCCAAGAGGGTATGGATGTACTTAGTCTGCTACGTGCGTATGATCTATTTCAGGGTAAAGGCATGTGATGTCAAATATGTACTATACATGACTTTTCCAATCACAATAGTGCACAAAACCCAAAGGTATTAAAACTAAAATTAACTTGATCTTGATTAAGAGTGATAATTTCCACATGATATCAGACAATTGACATGGTCACTTTCTGGGTTTTCTCAGACAATTTCAAGGACTTCTTGGTCAAATCAGATTTAATATTTGGTCACATGTAGCTAGCCTTCTTGTGTCATTGTGTTTATAACCTACTGATGAGACAAATTTTTGGAGCTGAATTGTTGCTACTAGGAGAATTTTTCCAGACTGAATTCTTCAAGAAATTTAAGTACTTCCATGTAGACCTGTCAGTACATATTGAGATGTCATGATTTTTTGTACCTATTTAATAGATTGCATAATTTTAATAGATAAGGAAGGCAAAATAAAATATTTGTATTGATTACTTGGTCAATTCAATGAAATCTCACAAAGCATAACAGTTCCTATTATTTCTTTTCTTGATGGTTCTCAAGTCAACAGCTGAAGGAGAGGTGTTATGGTGTTAGGGAAAGGGGACTCATGCTAGACCCAGAGATTCTTGAGTTCTTGACCTACTTCTGCCACATATTATTCTTGTGGCTTTGGAAAAGTCACTTAACCTGTTGTAACTTTAGTTTTGACATCGGCATCACCCTCTGTTAGATAGGTAAAAATTGGGACACTGAGAATGAATTTCTATACACTATACAATTTTGACCATTTGTTTTGGTTATATCTTCCCTTTCCTGCCAACTCTCTATCCCCAAGTGTTCCAATGGCTTTTTCAGAAAACATCAAGCATCTCAACATCCCTGTCTTGCTGACTTCTACCCTGCTACCTCCTTTGTGTTTGCTCTATCAAAAGAGGAGCTGAGAATTAGACCTGGCATCTGGACAAAAACACCACTTCAGAGAACACCACAGGGCCATTGCTAACTAATTTTATCTTTTCCTTTAATGTATTAACAGACAGATGTATTTTTATCTTCGATAATGAGATATCTTGAGTAGAAGATACACAGGTTCTGCTCTTAGTTCCATGTGGGTGGAGACTATATTTTCTTCATTGCTATAGCCAAAGCCTTAGAAACTAAACTAACACATAGTAATAGTTATTCAAACATTTGTTGAGTTTACCAGTTAACCTGAAATGTATTTAGTTATTCACAGACACCAAATCTTGCTCGATATTTAGTCTGTGTTTTAGTACTGATCCAGTCCTTAAAGCTAAAGCTAGCACTCACTCAAACTGAACTCCACACTAATTTCTACTGGAGATGATGTGAAGCAATGAGCCACTGCTGCCTATGAACACCAGCAGTGCCTGTGCTGAATGGTTGGTGCAGTAGGATGATTTTGAGCACACGACAGCAATGCACATATCTCAATATGGCAAATAAAGCAGAAAAGCTTCGAGAGTGAGAGCATGCAGCAGATATTTCCTGAAAGTCTATCTGTGATTATCTAACCTCGGCGATTGTGATTAGGGAGAAAAAGAAGTGAAGCAGAGTTCAACTGTGTTTTGAGATGTTTTGTCTACACACAGTTTTTGGGCCCTTTTAAAAAGAAAATACACAAGAAGAAAAAGAGGAGAAGGAGTAGGGGTGAGAGGAAAGAGGAAAAGAAAAATGTGAAAAGAGGAAATGGAAGAAGGAAGAAGAAAAGAAAGGAGAAATAGAGGAAAATATCTAATGTTCAGAATTTACTTAGTTTTCTCTCAAAATCCTTAATCCCAAAACAGCTTTGTATGGGGCAATAGAGCTTAATCAAAATAACATGGTGTCTCCAACTTGTCTTTCTAAGCAACATGAGGCATTCGGGCCAATAGTAATCAGTGCTCTCTCCTGCCTCTTCCACTCTCCACTCTGTAAGTCTTAGAAGGAAATACACATACACAGGTTTACCTCCCAACTGCCAATGTAATAGCCATGAAAGAGAAAGACCAGTGAAAAGCTATTAAATAGATCTGCTTTGATGACAACTGACAACAGTTAAAAGAAATGTGGTAAAAATTTTGAGCTTGAGACACAGATTTGGCTGGGTGCACTTGGTATTAACTCCATCTCTTCACTTAGCCCAAGGGCCTTGTCTTATTCCTCCAGCACTCCCTGGGATGAAAAATATGGAGACCCTCAATGTATGCAAATCATGGTTATGAGAAGCATTATCTTGTCCTCCTCTGAAAGCCACATCATTCTGGAGTGAACTAAACCCTGCCCAAGGGAGCTGGGAACCAGGAAATGAGGCTCTGGAAATAGAGATCATTTCTGCCTTTTTGCTTTGTGTGTTTGTTTGTTTTTGTCTATTGCTCCAATAAATGGGTTTCTTTTCTGTGTGCCTGATGTTAAAGAAGTCTTGGGAAAGAAGTCTCAGGAAAACCAGGTGGGTGGGCTTGGGAAGACTCAACAGACTGCAAATGATTGACATTCTCCAATACAGCGTGTCCCCACAGTGCCATTTGATGGTCATAGGACGAAACAGACCTCTAATCATCGGTTCATTGAGGAATAAGAGTCAATGAGTAAACCAGCCATGGTGGGTGAGAACTGGGACCCTGCAGTGGCCATCCACATCACAGCACACGCCTCAGTAACAAACCCACGCCACAGCATGACTTTCCTACCACCCCAGGAAACATCAGTCCACCAGAATTATTCGTCTCACTTTGTAGGTGGAAAAACTGAGGCATAAAGAGGGTAAATGGCTCCCGCAAAGTCACTTGATAAAGATAATGCAGTCACAATGAGAAACCAAATCCGCGGTTTTACTGGAATTCTTGATGGGTTAGTAGCCCTCTTTGTATCATAGGTTATAATGTGAGTTGGGTTTTGAATGCCGTTTGTTATTTTATCATTTTTAAATCATGGAATTATTTTTAAATATCCAATGCAGCAGCATTAAGTACACTCACGTTGTGAAATGATCCATGACAGTAACTTTTTCATCTGTCCCAATTGAAACTCTGTACCAATTAAAAAATAACTTCCCTTTCCCCCACCCCTCTAGCCCCTGGATATTATCTTACAGCAAAATGATTTCAGGGCTTCTGAGCTGGCTTACAAGAAAAAAACATAATTATATGCAAGAGAGAATGAGCAGAGGAAGAGGTCAATCAGAACTGACTGTACTTAGAAAACTCTGTGTGTGTGTGTGTGTGTGTGTGTGTGTGTGTGTGTGTGTGTGTACAATCTCAATCATAAATCCAGATGTGAGGGCATCAGAGGTGCTAGTTCAGGACTCTTCAGGAGGAAAAGACCTCCTACTGTTTTATGGATTTTATTCATTCTGTTCTGGAGTTGGCTGCTGGCTGGAAGCCACAACATAGTCAATTTCCTAAGGAGTAATTATCACTCAGGGCCTTGGCAGGACACAGATGGATACTCATTGTAGCAACAAAAGATGTTTAATCAAAGGACTATTCACAGACGTGGGGCCTGGTTGAAGGAAGCCAGTCAGGGTCAATGGAGCACCCCAGGCTTAGCAGCAGTGGGAAGCCGCTGGAGAGGCTGGGGCAAGAGGGAACATTGTCAGATGCTAGGGAGAACCATAGGAGAGAGGCCGCCCTGTTGTGGCTGTGGTGACCCCAGCCTCTCTCTTCCCACCCAATGATCTCACATCTCTAGTGGCCCCAACAGGAAACCAATGAGCAACAGCGTCCAGAGGTTGTGTAATCTGTCAAGGTCAGCTTCCTAGGGTAAAGGCAGGGGAAATAATGGATCTGGAGGAACAAAGGAAACTCACTGGCTGCCTCAGGCTGGTTAATTCTCTGTAGGAATCATCAGACTTAGCTGACTGAAGGGGACGTTGTGGCCCGAGCAGCAGAGCTACAGAAATATATGAGGTCATCACAGCAGCAAAGAGCAGGATGTAAGGGCAGAATGCTGTGGTACCTAAACTCCCTTCCAGCAGTAATGCAAACTGCAAGACACTTTGCAATGCTGAAAACAGGCTGCAGCCATCTCTAAATTTTAAATAGCAATTCAGGATGGATGTTTCCTGTGCATTGATATAAACCGTCTTTCTCTTCTGCTCTAAAGCTGTAGAAGGCCCCAGGGAAGTTGCAAAATAAAAAAAGTTTTAGGTTCTTGAGTCATCTGCCAATCTCCTGGCAGATACCTTCACATCTCAGAGTTGACCCAGAGCAGTACCATTATTTACATACATGCATACATAAAGAGGCATAAAAGTAACACAAATATAGAAATAGTGCTGTGGTCCATCAGCAGTGTGGCTCATCTGTAGGGTTACTCCACCCACACTGTTCATCTGCACTGGCTCCCGTCTCAGAGGGAGCTTCCAGACATACAGTGGGCAAAGCAGCCTGAGATCTTCAGACTCTACACAAGGACTGCGACCTGCACAGGGAATAAGCCTTTCTCCCAGGTAAATTAAGTGCTGTGAGAGACAAAGAAAATAATCTCCCCAGACCCATGAGGACAAATGAAAAGCACTTGAGGTGCTAATTATATGTATATATGTATGTGTGTGTGTGTGTGTGTGTGTTTGTGTGTGTGTGTGTATGTATGATATATATCTATGGTCCCCAACCTCCGGGCTGCAGACCAGTACCTGTCTGTGGCTTCTTAGGAACCGGGCCACACAGCAGGAGGTGAGTGGCAGGTATTTACAGCTTCTCCCCACTGCTCACATCACCGCCTGAGCTCTGCCTCCTGTTAGATCAGCAGCATCACTAGATTCTCATAGGAGCTCGAACCCTACTGCAAAGTGCCCATGCGAAGGATCTAGGTTGCTGCCACTTATGAGAATCTAATGTCTGATGATCTGCGGTGGAGCCGAGGCTGTGATGCTAACGGTGGGAGCGGCTGCAAATACAGATTATTATTAGCAGAGAGGTTTGTATGATTATTTCATTATATTTATAATGTAGTAAGTATAGAAATAAAGTACAGAATAAACGTAATGTGCTTGAATCATCCTGAAACCATCCCCCCTACCCCCTGTCCCTGGAAAACTTGTCTTCCTTGAAACCAGTCCCTGGTGCCAAAAAGGCTGGGGACTGCTAATATATACTATATATTAACATACAGTTGTAGTATATGTAGACTGTATACACACACACACACACACACACACACACACATATGCAGAGAGAGAGAATTAAAATGCAGCATAATAAATGCCAAGAGGGGAAGTACAGAGTTCTCTGGGACATGTTACAGGGACCCCTAACTCTGCCTTGGAGGAATATATATACATGTGTGTGTGTGTGTGTGTGTGTGTGTGTGTGTATAAACATAAAATAGGCTAGAACACACATATAGATAAGCTTGGAACAACAGGCTTTCAATAAATAATTGCTGGCTTGTTCATAGTTGTTGTTACATAAACTAAGTATAAAATAAAGTGCTAAACTGAAAATGCTCAGGTGTCAAAATCACAGAGTAGGAAACGTCCGTTGCCTGTAATCCTGGGGCACAGAACAAGGAGGAGGCGACCTGGTAAAGTATGTCCAACACTTCTCCAGAGGCAGAGACAACTGACAGACACGAATGGTGGCCTTTCCCTAACAGCATTGCCACAGGTGGTGACCAGAAACGTGCCAGGACTCTGTCCTGCTCTAATGACAGCCCTTTGTTCCCAGGAGAACATGAAAGCCTCCTCCACTTTGATCACATCCTATCACACTGATCACCCCGAACCGCAGATGCTCAATGTTTTCCCAGGGCTATATGTCCCTTTTCTTATTTATCTCCCTTTCTGTCTCCTGTGTGAACCATCTTCCATCTGTGGATATCAAACCTGCATTGAGAGAATAAAGGAAGACTGGCTTTTCATTATATGTCTACTTTTTTTTAAGTTCTTCTTTTTTTACTTTTTCCTGTGTGTTGTATAACATTTTCAATTAAAAAAATGAGTTTGACAGAATAAAACTCTGCATGTTGCCATCAACCATTCTTCCTGCCATCATTATAATATTAGCAGCAGCTAGACTCAAGCGAGACTTGCAGCCGGCCAGGAAGATTTGCTTTGATTCCAGCCTCTGACTCAATCCCATTTCTGCTGTAAGGTAGGGCAGTGAGATACAGCAGCAGGACTGGCCTCTTGTGCTCCATTTATTCCAGTGCTGCAAAACTATTTGACTTTCTTTAACTCCAGAAGGGCCAGTGCACAGGATGCAGCTCCGTGTGGCCTCCCTGATGAGTTATTCTCTGAGCCCCTGTCAGAGGTTGGGTAAGAGGGAGAGATATGAAAAGGGGAAACTTCTACTGTGTAGTAATCCTCTTACCCAATACATAGGGTGCAAAGAAGCATAATGCTAACAGAGAGTCAATTATTATACGCTAACCCACTCTTTCATTGATCTAGAAGTTTCACAATGGCTGACATTCACAGGACTCCAAATCTTTGCGTTATTCCTTCTTTGTGCTTTTACTAGGTGTCTCTGCCTCCTACTGTAAGTGCCTCTTCCCCTCCCCTAGCTCGTGACCTCTCTGCTCATTTGACTTCTTTTCTTTCCAAAACCCAGCTCTGTTCTCTGCTTTGGTGCTTAGCTACCACCTCTGCCCCGAGGACCACGGAATGAAAGGAAGCAGGATGGATGGTTTGGAATTGGTCACAGGAAGCCAGAAGAGAAAATGAAGGAAAACAAAACTGAAAGGAAGGGAAGCAAACATTCTCTCTCGCTGGCAAAATATATCTTAGGAAAATAGGCTCTAATTTAGATGTGTGAAGGCAGGTCTCACCTTTCACCGCAAAATCATGGCCATCTTCTGAGAGTCAAACCAATTGAAGTTGGTTCCTCTGGTCATAAAGACCTCATACGGGCTTGTTTTTATACAAATTATTATTATTTTTTTTTTTTTTGAGACCGAGTCTCACTCTGTTGCCTGGGCTAGAGTGCCGTGGTGTCAGCCTTGCTCACAGCAACCTCAGACTCCTGGGCTCAGGGAATCCTCCTGCCTCAGCCTCCCAAGTAGCTAGGACTGCTGGCATGTGCCACCATGCCCGGCTAATTTTTCTATATATATTTTTAGCTGTCCGTATAATTTCTTTCTATGTTTAGTAGAGATGGGGTCTTGCTGTTGCTCAGGCAGGTCTCGAACTCCTGAGCTCAAATGATCCGCCTGCCTCGGCCTTCCAGAGTGCTAGGATTATAGGCATGAGCCACCTCACCTGGCTTATATAAATATTTTTAATTAATACATGCCTTCATCAAACACAAGAAGGATTAAGCTTTACCACTCACCAGAGACCCTGAAATTAGATTGATTGCCTGCATCTTAGTTTGCTTTTTCAACACCACTAATTCATTTTTACTAGGTCTCTAATTAGCTTTATCTATTTCTCATTCTGCTTGGCAGACTCAAATGCCTGCAGCTCACCAGTCAGACTCTGCAACCTTTAGGTGCTGCTCTCTGCATGGTATGTTAATATTTAAATTATCTAGCCCACTGTGAGGAAGAACATCAATTAATTTCTATATGAGAGCCAGGCTAACACCTCTTCTTCCTCCCCACCCCAAGAATGGTGAAATTTAAATGAAGGAAAGGAACAGTATTAGGGAGAATTGAACCAAAGGCAAGAAATTTTCACTCATATTACAGAATCTGCTGCCCTTGAAACACCTTCCATCGGAACCAGCAGGTTTGACATCATTATTGTAGTGAATAAATGCTCCTCGGATGGTACTTGTTAACCAGAGAGTGACCCATGAAACAGTGGTGAATGGAAGGCAGGAACATTTAATGTTATGTTTCTTGATGTATCTCAGGCCGCAAGAACAGTACCTGGATGTGGTAGGCAATTGATAACAACTTGTTGAATGAATTTATTATAAACACTAGATTTTGTATAAGGCAAACATTGCTAATGCTCCCCAAACTGAAACATGTAAAATAGAGACAGAAGACAGGATGGTTTGCAGCAAGTAGAAAAGACAAGCAAAGTCAGAGAAAACACTAGCTAAGTTGTCATGACAAATGATTGAGAAGCAGATAATTCTTACCTCCTTGCTGGGCAGCTGTTGTTTATCAAGAATATCGCTTCCATATAGACATATCCATATCACATAGCAGATGAGGTGATCAGAGACATAATACGATTTATGTGGAGAGAGTAATTGTGAGAGCCTATTCTAGGCAGACCACATGTAAAGAATTGGCTTAATTCTGAGCCCTGCAATTTAGGCAGGACATTGACAAACAGGTGGCCTCCAGAGGGACAGATGGAAACGGGAGGGCATGTGAAGAAAGGCTGTAATATCTGGGAATTTTTAATCTAAAGCAAGTATCTGAAGGGCTGGTAGCATCAGTATTAAACCAGATGGAAGAAGTGGATCAATGAAAACAGATACTTAGTTCAGCATAATAATATTTAAAGCAAATAAAGTGACCCCGGCTGCCATTCTAGCTTAGGCTTTCAGTATTTCTCACCTGTATAGGTGGACTAGTCTCTTTATTGAATTCCCTACCATCTGACTTCCCCATCCCAATCTGTCCCAATGCATCCCTGCCAATAATGCCAGCCTGGCATTTCTAAAGTGCAACATTCACTGCATCATATCTAAGCTCAAAATCTCTTTAGTGGCTTCCAACTTTTCGTGTTGTACCTGATTCAAATTTCTCAGTCAGGGAGGATGCCACAGTAAGGCACAATTTACTCTTCCAGGGATCTTCATGTACCCCACATGCACACTATTCTCCCAGCTAAGCCAAAGCCTCTCATTCTTCCTCAAACCAACATTACACTTGCAAATGTCAGTCCTGGTTAATCTCTCTCCATGTGACATGATTCCTGAGCATCTCAGTTTGTTAAAAAGCTCACCACCTTTTAAAGGACCTTTACAATTCCTTCCCATTTTTGATGAGATGAACACTTTATTATTCAAAAAATATTCAAAATCTCCCTCAAAGAGATAGTTGTCTTTGTTTTGGAAAACCCCGTAGTAACTTCATGAGATAGGAAGAAAATCAAAACAGCAGAATCCCAAACAAGAAAGAGGAATTGTTAAGTGTCTGCACATGGGGGAAAAAAGGGACAAAAAACAGAGTTTGTTTTTCCTTTTTGCTAATACAGAGGGGTGGATATAGGAGAAAGAATGGCATTGAAAGGATTTACGTAGGGTGAAATGGAACTGTGAGATTTGCCTGCTAGGATCACCACTGCTGTGTGGAGCGTGGATTGAGGTATGAGAAGGGAGGGCAGTTGCATTGATCTAGATGATGATCATGATGGCGCCACAGCCAAGGGCATGGTAAGTAGAGATGGTGAGAAATGGTCCGGTTGAAGACATTCACTGGGCAGATCCACCAGGATCACTGATGATCATATGTGGGGAGGGGAAGAATCACAGTTAAGACCTCAACTTTTGACTTGAGCAACTGGGCGGTTGGTTGTTAGAGCCAATACTGAGATCAGCAACAGTGGGGTGGGGGAGGTGGAAAACAAACATTCCATTTTGGATGATTCTGTCTCAGGTGTCTGTGATATATACAAACGGAAATAGTAACTAGGCAATTGGATAAGTAAGATGAAAGCCCAAAGGAAAGATCTAGCTTAGAGAGATAAGTTTGGGAGCTATCATTATGAGGTGGCATGTAAAATTATTAAAATTGATTAAATTACCTAGGGAAAGGAAAAAAATGGGAGAGAAAAGAGGCCGGCTGAGTTCCTGGTCTTTAGAAATCCCAAAATTGGGGTTGGGTGAAAGAAAAGGAAACTTCAATGCGGACAGAGGAAAGGCAGCCCAAGGGGAAGGGGCACACACAAGGGGTAATGCATGCAGGCAAGATGACCGGAGACTCACCCAGGAGCAGAGAATGCTAACCACATCAGCGTTACAGAGAAACCAAATAACAGGTGAACATAAAGTCGATTTCACCTCCATAAAGCTGCTAATTCCTTTATTCCTACTCAATGCATGAAGAGATTGGATGCTGAACTTTTGAAGGCAGGAGACTTCGATAGGAGCATGAACTCTTCCTCTACGATAGCAAGAGCAAGAAAAATATGGATACACTTAGAGATTCCCAAGTCTCCACAGAGCGTAATGTCCCTGCAGGCAGCAGCTCTCTGAGAGAGGAAGCAGCTAATGATCTCACCTCCGCAGGACCCCAACACCTGCAGTCCCCTTAACTCTGAACTCCAGCAACACGACATCAGTATGCCTTTCACAGCAGCAATTTGCGGATTTGCCTACAAGAATATAAATTCCTTGAGGGGATAAACAACGCTTGTCTGCGTTGTGTGTGGCACCCAACACAGCATCTAGCTTAGAAGTCTTCAATGTGTACTTTGCAATTGAGATCATAGGTTTTTTTCCTTTGAAACATTGCTGGAAAGTTCTTAGCATCACCAGTGTATTATAAAAGATAGAAGAACCTGACCCAGAAATTAGTAAAATCACAAATGACTTAATCTATAAATATATTACTTTTCCAATTTAAGAGAAAATCCTCACATGAGCTAAAGAAAAATAAAAAGGATTAACTACACAAGCGACAGGGCTATTTGATAACATATTAGGGATCGGGTAAGAGAAAAGCTCAAAGCTGAGTTCAGTATTTCTTCTGAACTGAAGATTGTAAGAGGAGCATGCCAGAAACAAAAGCCATAGTGTTTGCAGAAAATGTACTTTAAAATAATTTACTCCAGGGCTTGAAATTGCAATGTTCACTCACAACCCAAGGATCTGGAGTTCCAGGAGTGGGTTATGCCAGATGATGTTGCTTTTATGTCTCACACAGAGTAACCCACCATGGCCTTTCATTCAGAGCATATTGCCCAGTTTACAGTCTTAAGAGATGGGAAAAGTAATCTTGGGATTTATAGAAGAGGCTTATGCAAAATAAGTGAGTCCAGAGGTAAGAGGAATTTTTAGGGAGAAGGCTAGAAAGAAATAAGAAAAGGCAGAGGTGAGGTTAAGCTATTTTTAAAAGTCTTGAATAAAGTAGGATGCGGTACTCTGTGCAAGTAGGAAAGGGAGGTGGGTGCATCAGAGAGGTGACAGAGAAGTTACTTCCCTTGTTGACCACAAATCTCACATTTTTATGTTTTCTGCACAACGTAACTTGCAATTCCTTAACTCAATACTTTTGAAACAATGGTAATCTGAGCCCTCAGATTCTCCAGCCAGAGCAGGACAAGCCTTTGCCACTATTCCCCCAGTTTTTAACAGAAGTTCCAGGTAACGCTATTGGTTTTCCAGGATGCTGGGGACCATCAGAACCTGCTCTGGCAGGTGGGTTTGCAGGCTCTGTGGACCACTTCAGCTGGTCTAATTTATCTGTCTTGGAAAAGATCTCACAAACTACAGAAAATGCTTGAATATTAGAATCCAGAACCTTCCTTCCAGAACACACAAAAGCCTTAGTCCAACTTACTCATTTTAAAAAGGAGAAAAATGAGACACGGAGATACTATGTGAATTGCACAGCTAAGACAAGAACTACTGATCCAGCATGATACCATGAATAAGTTTCTGAACTTGAGCGTCAATTTTTTCATCTGTAAGTATGATGATGATCACTTTGCTGGGTGGTGAGAGACAAAATAACTGAGGTATGTAAAATACATAGCACAATGATCAGCTTGATTGACACACAGCAGATGCTGCATAAGTTGGTCTCTCTCTTTCACTCTGTCTTAGACCCAGGACATGATACTTTACCTAATGCTATCAGAAACAACCATTAAATCAAACACAAAACTTTTTCTAGTTTCAAGTGCACCTAGAGAAAGGAATTTTCAGGGTCCCCTTCTTATTCCAAATGAAGCATGTTTTTTCATGTTGCACCCACAGTTAGATTATTAAATACCTTGGACTATTTAAAGAGATTTATGTTGCTTCTTAAATACTACCTTTATTTTTTCCCTTTTTTTTATCTCAGCGTATTATGGGGGTACAAAAGTTTAGGTTAGGTATATTGCCCTTGCCTGCCGCCCCGCCCCCCCAGAGTCCAAGCTTCAACCGTGTCCATCCCCTGGACAGTGTGGATCGCACTCATTATGTATGTATACACCCATCCCCTCCCCTCACACATCTGCCCGACACCCGATTAATGTTATTCCCAAATGTGCTCTTAGGTGATGATCAGTGAAATCAATTTGATGGTGAGTACATGTGGTGCCTATTTTTCCATTCTTGGGATACTTCACTTAGTAGAATGGGTTCCAGCTCTATCCAGGAAAATACAAGAGGTGCTATTATCATCATTGTTTCTTATACCTGAGTACTACTCCATAGTATACATATACCACATTTTATTAACCCATTCATGTATTGACGTGCACTTGGGTTTTTACCACCTCTTTGCAATTGTGAATTGTGCTGCTATAAACATTCGAGTGTAGATGTCTTTTTTATAGAATGTCTTTTGTTCTTTTGGGTAGATGCCCAGTAATGGGATTGCTGAATCAAATGGTAGTTCTATTTGGATCTCTTTGAGATATCTCCATATTGCTTTCCACAGAGATTGCACTAATTTGCAGTCCCACCAGCACTGTATGAGTGTTCCTATCTCTCTGCATCCACACCAACATGTATTGTTTTGGGACTTTTTGATAAATGCCATTCTCCCTGGAGTTAAGGGATATCTCATTGTGGTTTTGATTTGCATTTCCCTGATGATTAGAGATGTTGAGCACTTTTTTTATATGTTTGATGGTCATTATTCTGTCTTCTTTTGAAAAGTTTCTGTTCATGTCCTTTGCACATTTATTGATGCGGTTGTTTGATTTTTCCTTGTTGATTTTCTTAAGTTCTATATAGATTCTTGTTATCAGCCCTTTATTGGATGTATAGAAAGCAAATATTTTCTCCCATTTGTAGGCTGTCTATTCACTCTAATGACAGTTTCCTTGGCTGTGCAAAAGCTTTTTAATTTGATCCGATCCAATGTGTTTATTTTGATTGCTGCTGTGATTGCTTTGGGGGTCTTCTTCATAAATCCTTTACCTAGGCCAATGTCTAAGAGACTTCCCAACACTTCTTCCAGAATTCTTAAGATTTTATACCTTAGGTTTAAGTCTTTTATCCAACGTGAGTTGGTTTTTGTGAGAAGTGGGGATCTAATTTTAATCTTCTATGTGTGGATATCCAGTTTTCCCAGCACCACTTATTGAATAGAAATTCTTTTCTGCAATGTATGCTTTTGTGTGCTTTGTCAAAGATTAGATGACAATATGAGGATGGTATTATAACTGGAATCTCTGTCCTATTCCAAAAGTCTGCATCTCTGTTCTTGTGCCAGTACTATACTGTTTTGGCTACTATAGCCTTGTAGTAAACATTGAAGTCTGGCAGACTGATGCCTCCCAATTTGTTCTTTTTGCTTAAGATTGCTTTGGCTATACAAGGTCTTCTCTGGTTCCAGAAGCAGTGTAGAATTATTTTTCCTAAATCTGTAAAGAATGATGGTGGAATTTTGAATGGATTGCATTAATTCTATAGATCACTTTAGGTAGAATGGACATTTTAACAATATTGATTCCACCAATCCATGAGCACGGTAGGGATTTCCATCTGTGCACATCCTCTACACTTTCTCAGTGTTTCATAGGTTCACCCTATACATATCTCTCACCTCCCTTGTTATATATATTGCTAAATATTTAATTTTCTTTGATGCTATTGTGAAAGGTGTTAACATTTTTTATTTGATTTTTGGCTTGACTGCTATTGGCATATATGAACACCATTGATTTGTAGGCATTTAGTTTGTATCCTGAGATTTCACTGAATTTATATATCAATTCCAGGGGTCTCTTGTTTGAATCTTTGAGATTTTCTAGGTATAATAGCATATCATCAGCAAAGAGTGAGAGTTCGACTTCCTCTGCCCCTATTCAGACACCCTTAATTCCCTTCTCTTGTCTGATTGCTATGACAAGCACTTCCAGCACTATGTTGAATAGAAGTGGAGATAGTGGGCAAACTTCTCTGGTTCCAGTGCTAAGTGGGAATGCTTCCAATTTTTCCCCATTCAGTATGATATTGGCTGTGGGTTTATCATATATGGCCTTAATAATTTTAAGGAATGTTCCATCTATGCCTATTTTGTTAAGGGTTTTTATCATAAAAGTGCACTGTATTTTATCAAATGTTTTTTCTGCATCTATTGAGAGAATCAGATGGTCTTTATTCTTGCTTTATTTATGTGGTAAATTACATTTATAGATTTGCATATGTTGAACCATCCCTGCATCCCTGGGATAAAGTGACCCCACCCCCTGGTCATGGTGAATTACTTTTTTAAATGCTCTTGGATTTGGTTTGCTAAAATTTTGTGGAGGATTTTTGCATCTATATTCACAAGGGATTTTCATCTGTAGTTTTCTTTCTTTTGCTACATCTTTTCCTGGCTTTGGCATCAAGGTGATACTGGCTTCACAGAATGAGGTGGGGAGGATATCATCCTTCTCAATGTTGTTGAATAATTTCTGCAGTATAGGCATGAGTTCTTTGTAAGTTTGGTAAAATTCAGATGTGAATCCATCTGGTCTGGGACATTTTGTTTTGTTGGAAGACTTTTAATTGCTGCTTCAATTTCTGTGCTTGATATTGGTCTGGTCGGGAATTCTATTTCTTTCTGATTGAGCCTAGATATGTTCTGTGTAAGCATTTGGAACTTGAAACTTTTCTCTAACTTTAAGACAGTTTCCGAAAGTTAATCAGAAATAAACAAATGAAGGAATGATCAGAAAAATGAAAAGCTTTAGGCAAATTTTATTTCTCCAAGAAGAAAGAGTCATATAAATCAGTGTTTAAAATTAAAATTATAAACAGCTGACATTTTGGCAGTCTGAGGATGTAAAACTGGCTTTCATTTGCAAGACCTACTTAAAAGTCTTTCACATTGTATATTTTTTTTAAAAAAAATTGGCACATATTTCCATGATGCTTTCTAAAGAATGTCTTCATTTAGATTTGACTCATCAGTGAATCTAGAGAAGAAGCTCTTCCACAGGAGAGTATCCAGCAGCACCTGGAAAGGAAAGACAGAGTATTCTTTACCTAACAGATTTCATTGGAACTAAGTGAAGGTGAGTAAAAAATAGTGAAGAAGTTTATCAGCATGTTAATAATAAAAAATATGTATGTACAAATGTAATATAAAATTATTATTAAATATAATTTGCCTGTAGTTGCACATTGAATTAATTGTCATTGTGGTTAGGTATCAGAGCTTCTGCTTTTCTGAGTCTTCATTCAGTTAACAACCATGTGCTAAGGTACTACGACAAGCACTGGTATACAAGGTAAGGATAATACAGCCAGATCATTGACCTCAATAATCATATAGTATACTATGAAAAAGAAAACAAATAGGCAATTTCCATGCAGAGTCATAGAGACTATAACAAGTTTAAAAGAAGGCACAATTGGAACACACAGAAGGGCCATATGTCTAAGTCTTCTCTCCAACACTATAAACTTTTTCATGCAGTGATATGGAAGTTGATAGCTGAGAGACAAGGAAAATGTGTGCCAGATAGAGGGCAGCAGCAAATGCAAAGTGCTGGACGTGAGGAGGAATGCTGTAGAATTCTAAGTAGTGGAGTTTAGTGAGATGCTACGGCAAAGGGGCAGAGTAGGTACGTGGTAAGAGATAAGGCTGAATAAACTAACAAGAACCACATTAATATGGGTGCTTTCTCCCATGCTAAGAAATATGGAACTTTTTCTGAGGGCAAAAGTACACCAACGATATGGTGAATGACTCATTTACAATGTCACCCGTCAGGTGACTGCATATGAACTGCAAGTGCTTGGCTAAATGTTTCTAGTGAATCTGGGGTCTTTTGGCCTGAAGTTGCTAACCTAAAGGTAGAAAGTTGATGATGCCTTGGTTTTCTGAGAATAGTTCCAGTGTGCTGGCTGACACACTGACAGATTCATGGGGATGGCAGGAGTAAATAAAGTGTAGAGCCAGAAAAAAAAAGTTACATACACTTCATGAGATTTGTAAAAAGCTATGAAACGTGATGATGCAATCACGAGGCCCAAGTATACTCTTCAGTATGAATGCTAGTGTATTCACATCTTTAATTACATGTGTGGATGAGGAAATATTTAATGTAGTGTCTATTAACCAAACAATGGAGAGGAAAGCCACTTGTTTTTTACAGTTGATCTCAGAAATCATTTTGTTAATCTCAATTTAATTCATAAAATTTGACAGGATACCTTCTTCCAGTTCTATAGTTATTTCTTCATAATATTCCTGCCGCATCTCAAATAAGTCAAATACTATTTATAATATTTAGGTAAATCAGATATATTTTCATGAGATGATTGCAAAGACTAAACTTCACTTGAGAAGTACTTAAATAGAAAAATAATCACAGAAATAAAATAAAATTCTTATTTATTTACATGCAGACAATAGAGAATATATATGTGTGATGCTACTTACATTAATCTAATAAAAAGCACAATTAATATTGGTCTATTGAATATACATCATTTCAAAAGGGTGACATTTTCTCTTATTAGTACAAAGGGTGGAGAATTCAAGTAACATTTTCACATGAATGTGTTACTTTGTAATTCTTAGAAAAATCCTGCCTTTTATATAAAAGTATGATGAGTTCTTCTCACTTTGATGGATTTTTCCTTAAAATTAAGTTGCTATAGTCCACTTCTAGAAAATTAAAATTTTAAAATATGCTTTATGCTGCTAACTTTTTAGCTCAAAATCTTAAATATACACATGAGGAAAGTGGCACTAGCATAATGTCATGTGAATATTTTGGCAGAGATTAAGTAAAAATATTTTGCTGTCTGTATTATGACTAACGTTTTTTCATATGAACACAAAGAGTTCATAAAATTTGCTTGAAAAAAGGATAAATATGCATTACAGCCAGTTTTCAAACCTAGTTTCTTTGATTCATGATCTTCTATAATTAGAATAAGGCAAAAAATATATGGTTCTTTAATTGTTACTTTGATTTATTTTCAGAAATTAGTACCAAGTTTCTGAAACATCTGACTACTTATAGATGCAATTATCTACTTGTTTATGAAATGTGTGAAAACATTTCAAACTATACTGTAAATGTTCTCATCTAGAAGTTTCTTATTTAAATCTTTTATATAAAAGATATTGTCCCTCTATCCTCCTGCCTAAGCCTCCCAAGTAGCTGGCACTGCCGTATGCACTACTGTGCCGAGCCTTTAAAATTCTCCCCCTAGTCAAAAATGGTGAAACATTGGACAAATATCTTAAACTGGGTCAAGTATAGTTGAACTATTTTTTTTTCTAAACATCTCTACAATTACCATAGCTTTTCATTGTTGGATTCATTTTGAGATTTTCCAGAAATAGATTCTTTGGTGAAATCAAATTTTGGATTGGGATGCTCTTCTTACATCGTCAGGGGACATGGGCACCATGTTTGGCATTCCATGGAGTTCTGGGTAGGAAGAATATAATTGATTCTGTTTGGTCATCATTGCTGTTTAAAGACTCTTGATGGTCTTTGCAATCATAGTCACAATCATTCAAATGATACCAACACAGAGAGACAGAAGTGAATGCCATTTTAAAAATTCAAATGTTTGCTTGATTTAACTATTTAAAAAGTGCTGTGCAATTGCCCATCAACAGGCACATTTTACAGAATTGAGATAAAAATGCTGTAATTACCATGGGAATTAAAGATGTATTACTACTTATGTGAAAGAAAAAGACAAATCTTTTAATTTAAAAAGAGAAGTTAATCTTTGTAGTTCTACAGGTTTATTGAATTCATAAAGCTTATTTATCTTGGATTGTTATAAATAATAAACATCCAGATGTGGTTAAGTGTTTGGATGCCAATCATTCCCTTATGATTAAGGGTGGAAAATTTGATATGGTAGAGGAAAACCTTAAAAGTGTTATGAATCACAACCACAGTCAAACTAAAATCAATTAGAAGGAAGCCAAAGCACCTCTCAATATACTTTCTGTTATTAGCCAATAAGATTCAATCTCTAAAATTTAACTTAAATGCAGCTTTTAAAGAAATTTAAAAAATGTCATTTTCATTACATATGTTGAATAGCATTAATACTACTACATGAGTATCTCTTGAAAATGAGAGCTGTAGGGACTGTAAGAAAATGGAAAAATTTCTCTTTCCTCTCTTTATTAACACAGAAAATTGTAACCTTTACTTAGCATGCATAGGTCCTTTAAAGAACTCAGTATTTCACCAAATAAAAACAAGTATTATATCAGAAATCAGAAACCCAAAGGAAAGAAGATAATATAACTAACTTCACTCAAGTTGTTCTTCCTGCTGGTATGTGAAGTCCATGGGCAGGAAAAAGAGAACGTTGAGTATTCTTCTGAAGTACATTCTCTGTGAAGACCTAAACCATTATTAAGATTGCCACCAGGAGGTGACTATAGGACTGTCCACGAGTGGTAAAGAAAGTTCTGGTCTCCTGTCTCCACAAAAAGATTGCTACTGAATGCTGCTAGTCTCTCAGTAGTTCTGTGAAGACTGCAAAAGACAAAGTTTAGTAGTTCATTTTTTTCCTAAATTATTCCTCAATGATTATATTTTTAAAAAGTGACCTTGAGAGAAAATGGAATTTCCCACTAAATAGTGTTTTAACTTGGAAAATGTGTCACAGCATGCCTACTCTGTGCAGTTATAGTTTTGCAATTGTTCTAAAGACGTATCAGCATTCCTAGGGGAACGTCTGAAAATAGTAATTCAAATGAAGTAAGGAGCAGAGAGAAATGTCTAACAATAATGTGAGGCTTAACAGGTAACACTTGCTGCCTTCTGGAATGGATCTATTTATAAGATTCTTGAGGGTGTCATTAGAAATACTTGTATTTAAAGGGTTAGTAAGTGAAACATTACTAACCTATTGGAAATATGTTATTAGCTTGAATGTAATGGCCATTAACTATGTGTAAGTAGATCAAAACACAACATTGCATTCCTTAGATACATACAGTAAAATGCTTATCACTAAGAAAAGGTAGATATTATTGTATTTAGTAAGGCAGTATAAAGAAGTTAATTTACTGAGTGCCAGAAACCACCAAGAGTAGTTGCAGTAATTGACTCTTTTGGTTTACCTTGTAATCTTTCAAAAAGTAGTTAAACTCATTAATATTTCTATTTAGGGACTGGTAACAAGCAATTTTATAACAGCATCATTGTCTAAATTATAAGACTTCAAAAATACTTAGCTGAAAGCCTATTAGGTCAGGTTAATGACATGAGAATATTAAGGGGAAAGAAAGTCATAAAAAAACAAAAAAGATGGAGAGATATAAACTGTTCTGGACTACCATTAAAATTATAGTATGCACTTAGCTTTCATGTCCCACTAATGTCATAAACCTGTCTCACTAAAAAGCATGTTTTCAAGGCAAATTAATGAACTAAATTTATTTTCTATTCCATACTTTGACTTACTTTTTAATTTTGTTTGACAAGTATTTTCTAACTTCCAATTCTAATTGATAGAGGTGCTTGTATTTTCCCAATTCAATATAATGAAAGACTTCTCAAGAAGTTTTCCTGTTGGAGACTTCAGATTCAAGATCTTTCATTCTGAGTTCCATCTGACTTCTAAGTGAAGTTCTCTGTATTCTTCAGATGCTGCTTGTGCCTGAATCAAATTAAAAGGATACATTTTTAGCAGTGACAACCTCAACAATTCTTGCATATTTGTTTCCTTCACTTTTAAATCAGACAGCCATTTTATTTTATTTTATTTTATCTTAAATTTTCAAGACAATGTCTCCTTCTGTCACCCAGGTTGGAGTGCAGTGGCCCAATCATAGTTCACTACAGCCTCAAATTCCTGAGCTCAACCAATGCTCCTACCTCTACCTCCTGAGTAGCTGGGACTGCAGGTGTGCACCACCATGCCTGGCACATTTTATTACTTTTTGTAGAGATGGGTTCTCATTATGATGCCCAGGCTGGTATCAAACTCCTGGCCTCAAGTGATCCTCCCACCTCAACCACGCTGGGAGGCATGAGCCACTACACCCAACCTCAGAGAGCAATTTTAAATATGTGACAAAAGAAGCTGAGGTTTAAAACATTTAACATCAATTGTCAATTAAATTGATAATTTCATCTGGCTTATAAAGAATTGAATCATTCCTCAATTACTACTTATGTGATCTGATAATCCAAAGAAAAATACGAGTAATTTAAAATTTTAAAATTTGAACAATTTAACAGAAATACAAGAATATGGTACAATTTCTAAATCACAATTTTTTTCTTTTCCTAATAGTCTTCTTTTATGCTAACTGGCCCAAATAATCAAATGATTCTCTAAGGAGTATCAGCCTTCTCAAAGATCCATTTAGTTATAATGATGACAGAAACTAAAAAAGCTAAAGGGAGCAACAGAGGCAACCTTCCTTCTAGAAATCTACAAATCCAATTGCTGTAATGGAAACAGAGGAAACACACACAATGTACATATCAAAAATATAATGTGCAGTGAAATAAAGTAAGTGCATTTCACACTTAACTAACCTGTACAAATAGATTGACTTGTTTGAATTTTTCTACAATACCTTTCTTGTTCTTTCTTCAATCTCTCACTTATAGTGTTCAACTTCACCACATTGAAAGCGCAAAAATCCTGTGGTGCTGGATGAAGGTTGGAGATACCAGTATATAAAGAGATGAATATACAGATTATATAGAGATATAAGTATAACCATGGGTTCATACACACACAGATTTTCTAGTTCTGACTGCCAAGAAGCAATGAAAATAAATCTTGGTTTCTATTTTTTTATCTTTCATTTTATTAGTTTTTTTTATTTCTTGGTTTCTAAATAACATTTTCAACTATAAGGAATCAGGTCTTTGGAGAAATGATTGATTCTAGGACCAGGCCAATGAAAATACGAGATGATCCTGGAGCATCCTGTGGTGCCAAAAACAAATTTAAAAAGTGTCCAAGAACAAAAGGAGAGGGCATGTCAAAGAGGCATAGAGCTTACCTGAACAAGCTACCAATTGCCAAAGCTAGCACTATCTGAGCAACAACAAGAAATAGTGTGATATTGAGGGGTTATAATCCAGAGTGAAATATAAATATACATGAGTCATACTAATAAAAATAATATGATGGATAAATAAATGGGAGAGAGGAATCATCTTTCCTATGGAAGAGTTTCCAATAATTTATGTAGAAAACATGGGGAAATAGAAAATCACTATTAGAACACCACAGCAGTAGTCGCTGCAGGCAAGATCCAAAGTCGGATCGATATTATTGGGTGAAACCTGAAAACAAGAGATTTGTAAAACCTCAATATATATTTAACCACATATTTACTACCTGCTGTGGTTAGTCTGATGCAATTATAACATACACAGTGTGGAAAGGGAAAGATAGTAAGTTCACATTGGAGAAACCTGGCAGACTCCACCTTAACCAGGTGATATGGTTAATGTCAGCAGTGATATCTTGCCCCCATATGATGTGAGGAAAAGGTCGCTTCGCCTTTATGTTATTCTCCCCACAAATCCATAGCCCCAAACTAGACAGAGAAGCATAAACTAGGGGAATTCTATAAATATATAATCTGTATTCATAAAAAGTGCCAAGGTCATGAAAAACATGGAAAAAGTGAGAAACTGTCAAGATTTGGGAAGACTACAGAATCATAATGACTAAACACAACACTGTATCTAGTACTGGATCCTGGAACAGACAAAAATAGGAATTAAAAATGGTAAAATTCTAATGAATTATACAATATAGTTAATAGTATCATAGCAATGTTATTTTTTTTTTTTTAGTTTTGTTAAATGTATTATAGTTAAATAATATGTAAACCTTAGGGGAAGTTAAGAAAAGGACATGTGGAAATTCTGTGCAGTCTCTGGAATTCTTCCTTAAATCTAAAATTATTTCAAAATATATTTTTAAATAAAGCATGGAGGAGAATAAACTCTGCAAAGTATGGAGGAGAGCAGTAGGGTTTTTGTTTTCATAGGGAGGTCAGAGAAGTTCTGACACCATTGTCATATTGTATCTCCAGCAAAGAGGAAGCCAAGCCTGGGCCATGTCTACAAAACCCTGACGACAGAGTGAACACCAGATAGAGGGGAACTGAGGCAAGACGCTGGCATGTTCAGGGAAAAGAATAACAGCAAAACCAACAAGGCGGAGAAGACAGGGATGAGGTCAGAGAGGAGCACTGGGAGTGGCAGGAGGGATCTGTTAGCCCTGGGGAAGAATCTGGGCTTTGCTGTGTCACCTGAAACCATCTTAGGTGTTTGAACTGTGGGGTGGCTTGCACTGTCTTGAAGGCAAGACCCTCTTCTGGTTTCTGAGAATAAAATGTGGATGGGCAAGGACTAAGGCAGCAGAGGCCATCTGAGATAGAAAAGGACAATAAAAACTACAGCAAAAGATGATGCTACTGGGGTGAGAGCAGTGGTGGGGAGGCAGTGAGGCCTCACAGATACCAGATAAAAGTATAATTTAGGGCCCCGGCACTGGTGGATATATGACATATGGGTTTAAGTGAAAGAGAGACAGCAGGGATGACAGCAAGAACACTTTCCTAAGCTACTGGTATGATGTGGTTGCCATTAACTGAAAACCAGAAAGATTGGAGAGGGAGAAGATTGCAAAGCAGAAGAATGGGAGAATAGTGATTCCAAATGACTCCAGGTACAAAGGCTAAGTGACCCCACAGGCAACTGGACATCCCAGACTGTAGATCAGGAGTGTGGGTCCAGGCTGGATATATAAACTCATGAGAGATCAGCACAGCGATGTTATTTAAAGTCATCAGACTATATAAACTTCCCTCTGAAATAAGTTTAGAAAATAAAAACAAAGCAGAATGAAAACAAACTATCAAAGGAGTCTGCAAAGGAATGGTTCCTGAGGTAGGAGGGTAAATGAGACAATGTGGTGTTCTAGAAGCCAAATGAAGAGAGCTTTAGAACTAGACGAGAGTGGGGATGAACAAGGCCAATGATTACTCCAATATTAAATTACGATGAAGGCTAAGAATTAAACTTTGGATCTAGGAAGAGGCCAATGGTGACTGACCATGGCAAAATTGGGAGAAGGGGAAGATGGCTTGTATGAGTTCTACATAGAATTGGAGGAGAAGAATTGAAAACTATAAATATCGATATAAATTGGAAAAGAGAAATAGAGTGGCTTGAGGAGAATATATGGTAAAAAAAAAAGGTATTATTTATTTTCGAGAAGCAAAAATTACAAAATAATAGTGAGGAGAAATTCTCAGTGCATGAGGGGGCATTGGTCAATGTCTAGAGGTATATCCGTGTGTAGAAGATGGTAGATAGATTCTAGTGCAAGGGGGAGGGTTTGGTGTGAAAGGGGCATGGGCAGTGAGCATGCCTATGGCATCAGGAGAGAAGGCCAGGGCATAGACACACACAGCATGCAGGTGGACAGGTGTGGAGAAAATATGGAAGATCCCTTCTGATTGTTTCTGTTTTCTCAGTCTCAGTAGGAAGAAGGACCTCGACCAAAGAGTGAGCACTGGAGGTTTTGGAGGTTTGCAGGAAGAAAAGCTGTGAAATATTAAAAAAAAAATACCGTGGGAGCATCACCAGACTAGAGAACATGTTAGAATTTGGGGGCAACACTGAATACCTTCATGAAGTTACTGGTCATGAGTCAAAGTGAGACCAAAGCTTAGATACCCTAGCAGAAATCTTGTCTGGATGAGATGCTGGCGGTTGATCATTAGATTCATCACCTAGCCCAGGGCTGTTGGTTGATGCCTGAGACCCATGGAGGAAGGGACAAAGAATCATATGTAAAAAAGCAAAAGAAAACACTGCACCACTAAAAGCTTTGAAATGTTAACACTACTTTTAAAGCATGTAAACAAAAGATGAGAAGATGACCGTCTCTCCCCATCCCACTGCTCGTCATGGAGCACCTCAAAGAATCTCCTGCTTTGGCACTGGTGGAATTTTCAGCCTTACCAGGTGAAAGTGGTGGTGACCTGAGGAGGATTATGGGACCTGTGAGTGTGCACAAGCAGGAGGACACTGCTGGACCCACGAAGAGGAAAAGGATCAAGATGTGAACACCATGTGGTGACTGACTAGAACGTCTCACCACGAAGGTCCCTCTGAGAGTTCCCAGAAGGACCTGAATGTAGACTCTGCCGATAAAAGATTCATGAAGATTTGCTGTGGGAGGAGGAATTCTAAACACAAACCTTGCTCTGGCTGGTACAGAAGGGAAAGTCAAAAAGATTTAAAGCACAAGTGGACCTGGCACATCACTGCTTGCTTGAAGACAGAAGAAAACCCATGAGATGGAGTGCAGATAGTTATAGGATGCCAAGATTGGACCTTGGCTAACACCCAGCAAAGAAATAGACCCCATCCCTAAAACTGTGAGGAACTGAATTCTAGCAACCTGAATGAGCTTGGATGCAGACTTCTCCATAGAGCCTGCAGACAAAAAACCCACCTGGATAACAGTTTGATTTCAGTCTTCTGATACCCTGAGCAGAGAATCCACCCAAACTGGGAGCTCTTTGTTAATAAATGAGTGTTGTTTTAAGCCCCTAAATTTGTGGTAGTTTGTTATGCAACAACAGAAAACTAGTACACTGGTCTTCATACATCTCTAGTGCAGGGCCTCATGAGCTTTAGAACCAGGACATTCATGTCTGGTCGGTGGCACTCAGGGAACTCAGTGAACTGGGGCCGTGGGGCATCAGGTTCTCTCAGAGGCATCAACGTACCTGGAAAATTGTGCTCATCTCCACAGTGACGGAGTTAGTTCCTGAGATCTTTCCCAAAACTTGTTGGGTTAACCTTTGACCATGATTCAGTTTCAAAGCCATTATATTATATAACATAATTCTATCCACAGACTCCCATTTACTTATAGAAGAATAGTAGGACTTTAATAGGCTGTGAAAAAGTTTTACAATGTTGATAATCACAAATGAGACCCTATTAACACTCATTATATCTGTGCCTCCAGTTCATTATTTCTTAGGATAATCAAATGAAGTTGTCACACAGAAGGACTATTGTTTTTATTGTGGAAATTACAGTTTTTTTTTCCCCAGCTGGCATGTTAATTATCTCCAACCTAATCACCAGAAGATTCAAGGATTTAAAAAGGAATCAAATACACAAACACACACACACACACACACACACACAAATTTTAACTTTAAGACAATACAAATCTGGATCTAGCCAAGTTGGAGAAGCCTCAGCATCTGAAAGGTGAAAAGAAGGTGCACTTACTGGGGAATAACACAATGATGAGTTCCTTGGGTCTTCAATTTCTTCCCATATGCTCTGGAGAGAGTGCTGCGGAAGCCTCCAATCAGGACCACTAAGTGGCACAGACAAAACAAAACAAGAAGCCTGCTCTCCCAACCAAAGGATTGGAAAAGAATGGCCTAACAGTAGAAAACCTTGCTGGCAATACCCACCCAACTGCAATGAAATACCAGGATGGTTCCAGTGGAGTCCATCGGGGAGCAGATTATCTACTTCATATCCACTGAACAGAAGCAGCCGTGCTCTGATGTTCTTGCCTGCTGGTATTACTGGCACCAAAGAAGGAGCTCATCTTCTATTTCCCATCTGGCAAAAGTAGGCATTATGATTTTCACTTTGGAGTGGTAGCAACAGACAAAGTAGGAAGCTGTTCTCCATCCCCTGCCTGACAAAAGGAAATAATTTTACAGTTCCCTTGGCAATGTAGTATCAATGGGGTCCAGAGGGAACCTGAGCCCCCACACCCACCCAGCATGCAAAAGACTTACCAAGACAGTGTGAAGCAGAGCTAGTGTCATCTTTGCAGCCCTGATGGCACTGGAGTTCAGCAGGAAGCTGAGCCTCCACCTCAACTCAATAAGAAAGAGTCCCACACACTGAGAGGCAAGGCTAGTGTCACCTTCCCTACCCTGGAGTCACTGGAGACAAGTAGGAAGCTGAGCCACCACTGCAACCCAGAATCAACACACTGACAAGATAGTAGAGTCCAGGCTAATCAGCACTTCCATTTCCCATACTTCTGTTGTCAGCAGGGCCCAGCAGGCAACTGAACCTCTACGCTGCCCCAGCTACAATGAGACTGAGTGAGGTCATGCCAATAAGCAATTAGGAATTGTCTGGAAACAAATGAAAACCTTAAAAATTTCAGGAAAGGAAAAGAAGTTATGAGAAACAACCAAATGGTTATGGGGGGTAAGATGGTGGACCGAAGGCACCACCAGCCAGAGCATCTCTATAGAAGGAGAAGTTTTAGATGAAAGAGAAAAAACAGACAGACAAATGTAGATAAGAAAGGGGGCTTAAGGAAGGGTTCCTGAACCCACAGGAGACTCCAGGGGAAGAGGAAGAGCAAGACTGGAAGGAGAAAGGCATCGATGGGAATTAAGCCCAGTGAGGCTAGGAGTCCAGGCGGAAGGGTACCTGGATCCAGTACCATACCCCTCCCTTGTATCTCAGACTCTTCCTGGGCTCTTGAGGTGCTGGAGAGACATTCTGTTGACGCAAGCCCAGACAACGCTGCTCCCAGTGAGTGGAGAGCTGCTTTCAAAAAGGGCACCAGACTCCCAGCACCGCTTAGTGCATCTCATGCCGCACAGACCCAAGCAAGATGGGAGATTCCACATTGCTTTTTGACACACCTGCTGCCTTTGTCTTCACCAGGGTGCCCCAAACATTCTGGTTCCATCTTCCTCATCCCAACACAGACATTTCTCAACTCTGGCCCAGACTGCAGGAGCCACATGAATGCAGTGGGTCCTGGATGATGAGAGTGATTCCACACACCCGTCATTCTGGGTGGACTGCCTCCCAGAGAGAGGTTTGAAGAAGACGAGAGAGTGGACTTTCCTCCACCTAGACTCTTTTTCTTCCCTTCCCCTCCCCCTTCCATGGCTACTGAGAGAAAAAATTGAGCCACCACACAGAGGCTCCCACAGGGAATGGAGCTCATACCTTTTCTCTGGAGGTCCTGTAGCAGAAAAAAGAGGTGCTTGGACTGTGAGTGCACTGCCTGCTGGCCATTCCTGGTACTGTTGCTGGTGACTTCAGCAGAGTGGGACACAGCCCGAAGTGGAGGGACATTGATCCAGCTTGAACATCCCAGGAGGGACTTGGGAACAGTATGCTTCTCCCTGCTATGTTCAGGGATTGATCTCCAGGGCCCAGAGGATGGGCCCACATGTCAGATCCAGTAAACTCAGGTCTCAATCACAAAACCCAGGGGCAAGAGGGGATATTTGTGAATAATTCTCATGAGCTGTGGATGCCTGCAGGGGCAGATTGGGAGAGAGTGCAGTTTGGGTTCACACCTATGGTATACATGTGGGGGCACCCCTCCTCCCCCAGGAGGGCCCCATTCCCAGCTCTGGCTGGGATCCTGGAAAGGGAAACTCTCAGTCCCCATCACAGTCATAGTACAACAAGGCTGGCTTGAGGTCCTGCCTGCCAGCAGAGGCTTGGAAGAAACCACAGAATAGGGGAGGGTGGAAAGAAGTGAAGTTTGTTCCAGACTACCTGATTCAGGGTCTCAGACAGCCCTGCCTCCACACACAGACTTTCTGGCTGAGTAGGCCCTACTTCAGCCCATCCCTGGCAGCTTTGCCCAAAGGCAGGTAGCAGAAATTTGACCCCTGCTAAAACTTCTGTGGAATTTTAGTGCAGGTTCACGAAACCAAGCCACACCCAGCCTCACTCCCCTACCTGGACCTGCTGAAGTGTAAAATAAGGACACACCTGCCAGTTCCAGAGCCCCACCCACCACCTGGGACACTAGAGTTCTTCTGAGTAACTAGACGAGGTCACAGGAACCAAAAACAACACTGAAGCTTGTTCTTCCCAGCAAGCAACACCTACGGATAGGGAGGTCAGTTTACATGCCCTTTTACTACATTTACTGACTCACCATACAGGGTGTGGTCAGTTCTCACACAGAAGCATGACCTCAGGGCTCAGATATTAAACTCGGTATATGTCATTATCGAAACAAAAGAAAATCGAAAGGTTTTACCTCCAAAGAGGTAAAAATTGCTCCATACGAGAAAGAATCAGCAAAAGAACTCTAGAAGTATGGAAAATAAAAGCTAAAGAACACCCAGGAAAGGCTTCACCAGCACTCTAGCAATGGATACCAACCAAAATCATAACACTGAAATGACTGGTGAATAATTTTGAACATGGATTGTAAGAAACCTCAATGCAATTCAATAAAATATGGAAATACAACACACAAAAAAAGCCAAAGTGCAGGAAATGAATGAAAAATTCACTAAAGCAGTTCAAGTATTAAAGAAAAATCAAACAGAACTTCTGGAGATGAAAAATTCATTCAAGGAATTCCAAAACACAGTAAGAAGCCTTAAGAACAGGTTAGGTCAGGCAGAAGAAAGAATCCCAGAGCTTGATGATACCACCTTTCAATTAAATCAGTCAGTCACAGAGAGAGAACAGAGAAATAAGGGAAATAAACAAAGCATACAAAAATATGGAACTATGATAAGAGGCCTAACATAGGAATCATAGGCATTCCTGAGGGGGCAGAAGAAAATACACAACGGTTAGATAATTTAATTGAGTGAATGATTGAGGAAAATTTCCTTGACCTTGCTAGAATTCTAGATATCCAGGTACAAGAACCTCCTAGGACCCCTGGCGGAGCCATGATGAAGAGGAAAACACAACACATAGTCATCAGAGTGGAGAAATTAAACATGACAGAAGTGCTCTTATGAGCTGTAAGGGGAAAGCAGTAAGTAGCTTACCCAGAGAAACACATCACACTAACTGCAGACTGCTCAAGTGACACCTTACAACTGGGGCTCTATTCTCACTCTTCTCAAAGGAAATAAGGCCCAACTAGAATTTTGTATCCTGGAGAACTAAGTTTCATATATGATGGAGAAATAAAATTGTTCTCAGATAAGCAATCTCTGAGGAAGTTGTTCAAGACAAGACCTGCCATGCAGGAAGTACTCAGAACTGCATTAGTCATGGATCAGCACAATAGAACTCATCAGTGTAAAATTACCCAAAAGCTAAAGGTTAAAGGCCAGATACCACAATGGCACAGAGATAAAACAAAGCAACAGAAATCTAATCAACAGGATGAACAGATCCGACCCACTTATCAAATATTTCAATAAATATGAATGACTTGAACTGCCCACTGAAGAGACATAAATTAGGTGAATGAATACATATACATATGCCAAGTAACATCTATCCTCAGGAAATACATCTAACTCACAAAGACTCATTCAGACTCAAACTGAAGACATGGAAAACAATATTCCATGGAAAGGAAAACCAAAAGAAAGCTGGTGTAGCAGCTCTCATATCGAATAACTTAGTCTTCAAATCAACAAAAGTAATGAAAGACAAAGATGGTCATAATATAATGGTAAAAGGAACAATTCAACAAGAAGACATAACAATTCTAAATATTTACATGGTCAACAGAGCTGCACTCATGTTCATGAAGCAAATACTACTTCATCTAAGCAAAATGATAAATGGCAGCACCATAATAACTGGGGTCTTCAAAACCCCTTTCACAGAACAGAACAAATCCTCCAAATAAAATATAAACAAAGAAACAATGGACTTAAAGTGAACTCTATGAGAAATGATCCTAACAGACATTTACAGAACATTTTACCCAAAAACTGCTGAGTATACATTCTTCTCATCAGCTACTGGGACATTCTCTAAGCTTCACTATATCCTAAGCAATAAAACATGTCTCAACAATTTTTTTTAAAAAATGCAAATTATACCATGTATCCACTCAGACCACAATGGAATAAAATTAGAAATCAGCTCCAACAGAAACAATCATCTCTACACAAATTCATGGAAACAAAACAACATACTTCTGAATGATACTCAGGTCAAGGAGGAAATTAAGATGGAAATCAAAAGATTCTTTGACCTAAATGATAACAGGGACACAAGTTATCAAAAATCTGTGGGACTCAGCTACTGCAATCCTGAGAGGAAAATTATAGTCATACATTCTTTTTTCTAAAATACAGAAAGATCACAAATCAACAATCTAATGAATCATCTCAAAGAACTGGAAAAGGATGAGCAAACCAATTCCAAACCCGACAGATGAAAAGAAATAAGAAGGATCACAGCAGAACTAAATGAAATCAATAATAAAAGACCTATACAAAAGATTTATGAAACAGAAAGTTCATTCTTTGAAAAGAAAAGAAAATTGGCATGATCCTGACTAGATTGGCAAGATCCTCACTAGAACCGGAAGCACAAAAGTCAGGGTGCTAATAAGCTCAGTCAGGAATGAAAAAGGAGAAATTACAACTCATACCATGGAAATACATAATATCATGTATGAATACTATGAAAATGTCTATGCAGGTAAACTTGTAAGTGTGGAGGAAATGGACAAATTCTTAGAATGACAATGCTTCCCTAGGCTCAATCAGGAAGAAATAGAATTCCTGAACAGACCAATATCAAGTACTGAAATTGAAGCAGCAATAAAAACTTTCCTAAAAATAAAAGTCTCAGACCAGACGGCCTCACAGCTTAATTTTATCAGACCTACGAAGAAGAACTGGTGCCTATACAGCAGAAATTATTCCACAATATTGAGAAGGTAGGATTCCTCCCCAACACAGTTTACAAAGCCAACATCACTCTGATCCCAAAGCCATGAAAGGACTCGCCAAAAATAGAAAATTACAGACCAATATCCATTATGAATATACATTCAAAAAATGTCAAGAAAATCCTAGCAAATCTAATTCAGCTACTCATCAAATAAATAATCTATCATGATTAAGAGGGCTTCATCCCAAAAATGCAGGGATGTTTCAACATACACAAATCTATAAATGTAATTCACCACATAAACAGAAGTGTAAGCTAAGACCATATGATCCTCGCAGTAGATGCACAGAAAGCATTTGATAAAATTTGGAACACTTTTATGATAAGAACGCTTAACAAAATAAGCATAGATGGGACTTACCTCAAAATGATAAAAGCCGTATAGGACAAACTCTCTGCCAACATTATACAGCATGAGGAAAATTTGAAAGATTTCCTGCTCAGAACTGGAACCAAACAATATTGCCTTCTATCACCAGTTCTGTTCAACATAGTGCTTGGGTTCCTAGCCAGGGCAATTAGATAAGAGAAAGAAAGCAAGCCAATACAAATGGGGGCAGAAGATGTCAAACTACTGTGCTTTGCTGACAATATGATATTTTATCTAGACCCCAAAGATTCAGCCAAGAGATTATTGCAATTGATAAGTTCAGCAAAGTCTCAGGTTACAAGATTAATGTACATAAATTGGTAGCATTCATATACGCAAACAACAGTCAAACAGAGATCCAAATCAAAGACTCCATACTTTTCACAATGGCAACAAGGTAAATAAAATACCCAGGAATATATTCACCTAAGCTGGTGAAAGACCTCTACAGGGAGAACTACAAAACACTGAGCGAGGAAATAGCAGAGGACATAAACAGATGGAAAGCCACACCATGCTCATGGTCATACTGCTCAAACTGATCTACAGATTCAATGCAATCTCTATTACAATACCAACAACGTTTTTTGCATATCTCAAAAAAATAAATGAACACTTTATATCAAACAAGAGAAGACCCCCGTATAGAAAAAGCAACCTTAAGCATAAAGAAAAAAATGGAAGGCACCAATTTAGCAGTCTTCAAGCTATCCTACAAGGCTAGAGTATCCAAAACAGCATGGTACTTGCACAAGAACAGAGACATAGACCAGTGGAACAGGACTAAAAACCCAGATACAAAACCATCCAGATAGAGCTATCTGCTCTTTGATAAACAAGAAACATACACACAGTGGGGAAAAGAATACCTATTCAATAAGTGGTACTAGGAAATTTGGATAGCCACATGCAGAAGACTCAAACAGGAACTGCCCTTTTTGCCTCTCACAAAAATCAATTCACAATGGATTACAGACTTACACCTAAGGCATGAAACCTTAAGAATTCTAGAAGAAAATGTTGGAAAAACTCTCACAGACAACAGCCTAGGCAAACAATTAATAAAGAAGACCCCAAAAGCAATCATGGCATCAGTGAAAACAAACAAATGGGACCTTATCAAATTAACAAGGTTCTGCACAGCCAAGGAAACTCCCATGAGAGCAAACAGACAATCTAGAGAATGGGAGAAAATATTCACATGCTACACATCCAATAAAGGGCTGATAACCAGAATCTATATGGAACTCATCAAACAAATCCATACAAAGTGGTCAATGACATGAACAGAAACTTTTCAAAAGAAAAGACTAATGGCAGACTAATGGCCAACACACATCTTTAAAAAGTGGTGAACATCTCTTATCCTCAGGGACATGCAAATAAAAACCACTATGAGATATCACTTAACTCCAGTGAGAACGGCTTTTATCAAAAAGTCCCAAAACAACGAATGTTGGTGTGGATACCAAGAGACAGGAACACTCATATACTGCTGCTGGGACTGGAAACTGACACTACCCTCTATGGAAAGTACCATAGTGATAACTCAGAGAACTAAAAGTAGAACTACCATTTGATCCAGCAGTCCCACTATTGGGCATCTACCCAAAGGAAAAGATATTCTATGAAAAAGACATCTGCACTCGAATGTTTATAGCAGCATGGTTCACAACTGCAAAAATATGAAAACAATACAAGTGCCCATCAATACATGAGCAGATTTAAAAAATGTGGCAGATGTGTACCGTGGAGTACTAGTCAGCCGTATAAAAAAATTAAAAATGATTAACTACCTATTCTATTATATTGGATGGAGCTAGAGTCCATTTTTTTAAGTGAAATATCATAAGAATGGAAAAACACCACAGGCACTCACCATTAAATTCGTACCAAATGATCAACACTAATGTGCACATATGGGAAGAAACATTGATAGGGTGTTGAGCAGGTAGGAATGGGGAAGAGGGATTAGGTAAATCCACAAATAGTGGCTATGGTGCATACTCCCTAGTGAATGGGCACTGTTTTGGGACAGTGCAAAGGCAATTATGTAATCAAAGCCTTTGTAACCCTATAATACTCCGACATACAAAATAAAAACAAGGAACCAAACGGAAATTGTAGATTTTAAAACTATAATAACTAAGTTAAAATTTGGGGGATAAACTCAATAGTAAAAGGGAGAAGATAGAATAAATGAACTTCAAAGCAAATCAATAGAATTTTCCTATTTTGAACAATAAAGAAGAAAACAGATATAAAACAGAACAAACAAGATAGCCGCGGGGACCCATCAGACAGCATCTGTATCATCAGAGACCCAGGGAAAAAAAGAAAGTCGAAAGAGACAGTAGGACTGAAAAAAATATTCAATGAAGTAATATCTGAAAATATCACAAATTTGGCAGACAAAACCCTACAGATTCAAGTATCTAAGTGAATTCTACATAAGATAAACCCAAAGAAGTCCAGATCAAGACATGTCCTTTAAAACCTTCTGAAAACTGAAAAATGAAGACAGATAAAAACTCTTCAAAGCATGCCCAAGAGAAATGATGTAGACTGATGGAGAGATATGGATTCAAATGACAGATTTCTCATTCAAAACCATGGAGGATGGGAGGAAGAGGCCTAACATTTTTAAATTGCTGAAAGAAAAGAACTATCAGCCACTAAATCTGCATCCAGCAAAATTCACACTCAGAAAGGAAGGGCAAATGAAGGCATCCTCAGATGGAGGAAACTAAGACAAGTTGTGCTTAGCAAACCTCCTCTTACCAATGTATAGAGTGAGTTCTCTAAACAGAAAGGAGCTGGTATCAGAAGAATGCTTGGAACCTCAAAAAGAAGAACATCAGAATGGGAAAACAGGGGAGGATAAAATATGCTTCTTCCCATACGTTTTTGAATGATATTTGATGTGGCATCCAGTGCAACAGGGGCGTCACTTAGCACCATTCCATTTTAAAAAGTAAAAAGCTGAAGGAAGCTAAATGGAAATAAGGTTTCTACATTTCACTTCAAATGGTAAAACATCCACACCAGTGGACTCTGATAAGTTGTGCATGTATAATAATAATTAAAGTCACCACTAAGAAAATTAGAAAAGATATATTATCAAAAACACTGTAAAAAAAATCAATATCTAATCCTAAAACTCCTGAAGTATCCAACAGGAGGGTAAGGAAAGAGATGCAGAGGAAAGAGCAAGATAATTAACAAACAGAAAACAAATCAAAAAGTAGCACACACCTGACCCTTAAGCATATAACAATTCCCTTGAATGCAAATAGTGGGCATGTGTCAATTAAAAGACAATACCAAAGTGGAGGGGGAAAGAGCATGATTCAACAAAATTTATGCTGCCGGTTAATGAACGCACTTCAAATTTAACAGCATAGTTACAGCGAATGTAAAAGGATGGAAGTGATAAACTACGCAACCTCAGTTCTCTTTAAAAACTAATATGGCTATGTTAATATGAGATAAAGTAGACTTCAGAGCAAAAACAATTACTAGACATAAAGAGGTACATCACACAATAATGGAAAGGCCAACAAACAAGAAAGACATAAGAGCTGTTTAAATGTGTACACAATATGGCCTCTGTACACATGAAGTACAAACTGACAGAACTAAAAAGAGAAACAGATAAATGCACAATTTTACCTGAGGACTTCACCACCCCACTCTAGTAATCTACAGACAGAAGATCAGCACAGGCGTAGAACAAGTGAATAACACTCTCAGCCCCCACTAGTGGGTAGTCATAGAACAGTCCACCCAATAATAGCAGATGAAACTTTTTTTCCAATAATCCATGATGAATTCACAAAAATAATCCATATTCTAAGTCACAAAATAAACTTCAAGAAATTTAAAACCATTGAAATCATAGAAGTACGTTCACTTAAAATAATTGAATACACCTGGAAATTAATGAGAAAGGTAACAGAAATTCTCCAAACAGTTGAGAATTAAATAGTACCCATCAAAGAAAGCCATGGGTCTAAGAAGAAAGCTGAAAGGAATATAGAATACATGAAACTGGATGAAAATAAAAATATAACTAATGAAATTATGTGAACGCCACTTAAACAGTGCTGAAGATGACATTTATTGCACTAAGTACCTACATTATTATAAAAGGAAAAGTTCAAATCAATAGTCCTAGTTTAAGAAACTAAAAAAGAGCAAGAGAAACTGAAAATAAGAATGACGAGGAAATAGTGAATATAAGAAGAAAAATAATTATATGAAAAACCAGGAAAATAATAAGAAATCAAGAAAAGAAGTAGCTAGTTCTTTAAAAAAATAAATAAAATCAACAAAAATCTGACAAGACCGAGAAAGATAAAAACAGAGAAGATACAGACCACTAATATCAGACATGAGCAGCAAAAAAGGCAGATGTTACAGCCATTAAAATGATAACTAATGAATGCTACAAAAAATGTCATGCTCATCAACTTAACTATGTATAACAAATGGAGCAATTTCTCAAGAACCACAAATTATCCAAACTGAGCCAATATTAAATAGATAACCTGAATAGCTCCATAACTATTTAAGAAACAAATGGCATTTGGAATAAAACAGCTCCCTCTCCCCAAAGTCTCTAGGCCTAGAGGGTTTCACTGGAGAATTTTAACCAACATTCAAGGAATTAACACCAGGGTTATACAAACTCTCCTAAAAAATTGAAGAAGACAATTACTTACCAAATAGTTTTATAAAGCCAGTATCACCTTCACATCAAAACCAGACAAAGACAGCAAAAGAAAAAAAGAGAACAACAGACCAAAGGATGTCACTAATTTAGAAATAAGATCTGCACCAAAATATGAGGAAATTGAAGCAGGTAAGATTAGTGTAAAAAGAATTACACACCTGACTGAGTTAGATTTATTTCAGGTACTATGCTTGGCTCATTCAGCAAGTCAAATCTCAAACACAGCAGATACCACCATTAGCGGTCAATGCTAACATCATCAGGAATAAGACAAATCAGATGTAGATCCCATGTTAGGATGCAAAGAGAAGATCCACAGGATCACTTCTGTGATACACTTGTCAAAACACACATGATCTAAATCTGAATGAACAGAAAAAATCAAAAGAGTTAGGCAAACTTTTTGTCTCCAGGAAGAAAGAGCCATATAAATCTGTGCTGAAAATTAAAATTACATAAGTCTGATGGCACTGTAAGAATTGTAACACCTCCAAACATTGACAATGACCACAGTACCTGAACCAAAATGATGTCTGTCTAAATGTAAATTTATCATTATGTATAGTGATGAAAATGGTAAAAGACGAATGAGAAATCAAGTAACTTCACTAAAGTATTCATGAAAACTTGCATGTTTGGTTATTGAAAGAGCTCACACTTTGACAGTTTGAGGATATAAAATTGGCTTTCATTGGCAAGATCCAATTAAAAGTCTTTCACATCATATAATTTAAAAAAAAATTGGCATATATTGTTGAGATGCCTTCCAAAGAATATATTCATTTAGACTTGACTCATTAATGTATCCTAGAGGAGAAACTCTTCTAGAGGACTGTATCCAGCAGCACCTGGAAATAAAAGTAAAGAATTATATTCTTTACCTAAAAGATTTTGTAGGAAATAAGTGTAAGCTAGTAAGAAAGAGGCAAGAACTTTATTGGTGTTAATAAGAATGATAAATATATATGTAAACAGGCAATACAAAACTCGTATTGTAATATTAATATTATCATATTATTATTATTATATTAAATATTATTGCCCATAGTTGCACATTAAATTAATTATCATTGTGGTTCAGCATCTGGTTTTCTCAGCTCCCTTCACTCATTCAACAACCACATGCGAAGGAACTATGACAAGCACTGGAATGACAAGGTGAAGATGACACAGTCCACATGACCGACCTCAACAATCGTATACTGTAATATGCAAAGAGGAGAAGCAGGGAACACCCTGCAGAGTCAGAGAGACCATAACAAGTATAAAATGGGCACTCTTTTAACACAGACAAGGGCCATCTGTCCAAGTTTTCTATCAGTAGAGTACACTTTTTGGTAGGGGTGATACATAACTTGATAGCTGAGGGACAATTATCAGATAGAGGGAAGAAGTAAAGGAAAACAGGTGGCAGTGAGGAGGTACATTGTGGAATTCTAAGTAGTCTAGTTTTTGAGATGCTAGAACAGAGGGGCAGTGTAGGGTATGTGGCAAGATATGAAGCTGAAAAAATTGACAAGAACCACATTGATGTGGGTGATGTTTCCATGCTAAGAAATATGGAACCTTTTCTGAGGGCAAAAGTATGCCAGTGAAAAAGTAGATGATGGATTTGAAAGGTCACAGGTCAAGTGACTGCTTATGAACTATAATTGCTTGGCTTAGTGTCACTAGATGAGTTTGGGGGTTTTGGCCTTAAATCATTATCATAAACGTAGAAAGCTGATGATGCCTTCGTTTTCTGAGAATAGTTCCAGTGTGCTGCCTGACACATGAACAGGTTCATAGGGATGGTAGAGTGAATAAAGTGCAGATCCAGAAAATAACAAAACAAAACATAAATTTCATGAGATTTCTCTGAAGCTATGGAATATGATAATGAAATCATGAAGCATAAGTATACTGTTCAGTATGAATGTTAGTGTTTTCACATCTTTCACTAGATTCATGTAAGAGGAAATATTTAATGTAGTATCTATTAACCAAATAATAGAGAGGGATGCCACTTCTTACTTACAGTTGATTTCAGAAATCAAATCATTACTCTCAATTTAATTCATAAAATTTGACAGCATACCTACTTCTAGTCCTACAGTTATTTCTTCCAACTCCTGCTGCATCTGAAATAAGTCAAATATTATTTATAATCTTCAGGTAAACCAGAGACATTTTCATGGCATTGCTAGAGAGACTAGACTTAACTTGAGGATTGCTTAAATAGAGAAATAATCACATAATAAAATAAAATTCCTATTTATTTCACATTTAGATAACAGAATGTGTATGTGTGATGCTGTCTACAATCATCTAATAAAAAAGTACAATTAATATTGGTCTACTGAATATACATGACTTCAAAAAGGGTGACATTTTCTCTTATCAGTACAAAGGTTGGACAATTCAAATCACACTTTCACATGAATGTGTTACTTTGAAATTCTTAGAAAAACTCTACCCTTTATAAAACATGATGAGGTTTTTTCACTGTAATTGATTTTTCCTTAAAATAAAGTTTTTATTTTCCACTTCTAATAAAACTAAAATATTAAAGTATGTTCTATGCTACTAACATTTTAGCACAGAATCATGAATACACATATGAAGAAAATGGCACTGTCATAAAGTCATGTGAATATTCTACTGGCTAAGATTAGGTAAAAATATTGTGCTGCCTGTCTTATGACTGACATTTTGTCATATGAACACTAAGATCTCCCAAAATTTGCTTGAAATAAGGATAAATATAGGTTAGAGCCAGTTTTCAAACTTAGTTTCTTTGATTCACGATGTTCTAGAATTAGAAAAGAGGTCAAAAATATATAGCTCATGAATTGTAATTTTTATTTCTTTTCAGAAATTAGTACCAGGTTTTGGAAACGTCTGGCTGCTTATAGTTGCAATTTTTAGTTATTTCTAAAAATGTGTGAAAACATTTCTAACTATTAATGTATTGTAAATGTTCTCATATAGAAGATTCTTGTTTAACTCCTTTGTATAAAAGGTATTCTCCCTCTAAATGCCCAAAACGGGGCCTGAAAGAGTATATTCAAGCTAATAAATATATTGTGGTGATAATCATAATATGAAATCTGATGCCTTCACAAATGTCTGACTAACACTTTTCCCAGTATTTTGAGAGACTGTTTTCCAGAACACTTTTGTGAGAACACCACCATAGAAAGGCATGAACAAATGAATAATCTGATAACAGTATTACCAGCCAGCTGTTGTAAAAGTACAACTCAATACCAGATAAAGGGAGAAGGCTTTATCAACAGAATCTTATGTTACCATTAATAAACACTATGTAAAATGTACATCGTAACGTGACTTGAACTAAGGGCCTATTAATGTAATAATCTTTTCCCAGGTTACATATGAAAGCTCAGAAGGGAAAGGGACGGACCCAGATCCCAGGAAGGGAGCTGCTCTGGGAGGGGCACCCAGAGGCTTAGGAAAAGGGTCTGGAGTATTGATGCTTCTAGTTTTGTCCTGGCTGGTGGGAGGCTTGAGTGATTTTATCTATATTGACAAGTGAGACTGTCAAATATTAAATGATGTTTTAAAAGACTCTTTCATTTTATTCTTACTTTCCCCTTAAATCACACATTTTCCTCATATTTCCCTTACTAGAAATTCAGAATTGTTGTCGCCTGAAAGGCAATACAGTGCCTGGCACAGATTATAGAAGGAAAAAAGACAGCAAAATGTCTTGATAGATTTTCCATCTTAGTCATCAATCATTCAAGTGATGGCAAGATAGAGAGACAAAAGTGAATGCCATTTTAAAAGTTCAAGTACATGCCTCATTTAACTAAAAAGTGCTGTGCAATTGCCCACCAATAGGCAAATTTTACAAAACTTGAGATTAAAAGGCTGTAATTACCTTAGCAATTAAACATGTACTTTTATGTAAGGAAATGACAAATCTTTTAATTTAAAAAGAGAAGTTAATCTTTGTAGTACTACAGGTTTATTTAATTCATAAAACTTACCTCTCTTGGACTGCTATAAATAATAAATATCCAGATGTGGTTAAGTGTTTGGATGCCAATCATTCCCTTGTGACTAAGGGTGGAAACTTTGAGATGGTAGAGGAAAACTTCAAAACTGTTATGAACCACAACCACAGCCAAACTAAAATCAATTGGAAGGAAGCCAAAGGACCTCTCAATATACTTCCTGTTATTACAGAAAATTCAATCTCTAACATCTAACTTAAATGCAGCCTTTAAACAAATCTAAAATGTGTCATTTTACTTACATGTATTGAATAACATTACTATCTGGGTATCTCTTGAAAATGAGAGCTGCAGGGAATTTAAGAAAATAGAAAACTTTCTCTTTCCTCTCTTTATTAACTCAGATAATTATAACCGTTACTAATCATGCATAGGTCATTTAAACAACTCAGTATTTCACCAAACTAAAAACAGTAATTATATCAGAAATCTGAAACCCAAAGGAAAGAAGATTATATAACTAACCTCACTCAAGTTATTCTTCAAGCTGGTATCTAAAGTCCATGGGCAGGAAGAAGAAAACAGTGAGTATTCTCTTCCAGGAAATTCTCTGTGAAGACCTAACCCATCAACAACAGTTCCAGCAGAAGCTGACTCTGTGCTCATTGTACAAGGGCCAGAGAAACTTCTGGTCTCCTGTGTCTCTGCAACAAGACTGCTACTGAACGCTGCTGGCCTCTCAGTAGCTCTGTGAAGATTGCAAAAAGACAAATGTTTAGTATTTCATTTTTTCTTAAATGATTCCTAAATGATTACATTTTCAAAAAGTGACCATAAGAGTAAATGGAACTTCCCAGTAAATAGTGTTTTAACTTTGAAGATGTGTCAAAGCATGCCTACTCTGTGCAGTTACGCTTTCACAATTGTTCCAAAGAAGTGAGAGTGTGTGTGTGTGTGTGTGTGTGTGTGTGTGTATATATATATATATGTATATATTCCTAGGGGAATTGCTAAAAAAGAAGTAATTTAAATAAAGTAAGGAGGGTAGAGAAATGTCTATCAATGATGCAGCAATGTATGGCTTAACAAGTAATAATTGCTGCCTTCTGCAATGGCTCTATTTATAAGATTCTTGTGGATGCCATAAGAAACACTTGTATTGAAAGGAATAGTAAGTGAAAATGAACAATGTGAATTTATCAGTTTGGTGCAATATAATGGCTATTTCACTATGTACAAACATATCAAAACATCATTTTATACTCCTTAAATACACACAACAAAATGATTATCCCTATGAAAAGGTAGATTAGTAGTATTCCATAGTTACATATCTGAAATTTTACTAATCCACTCATGTATTGATGTGCATTTGGGTTATTTCCACATCTTTGCAATTGTGAATTGTGCTGCTATAAACATTGGAGTGCAGATGTCTTTATGAAAGAATGTCTTTTTGTTTGTTTGTTTGTTTGTTTTCTGAGACAAAGTCTCACTCTGTTGCCCAGGCTAGAGTGCCATGGCATCAGCCTAGCTCGCAGCAACCTCAAACTCTTGGGCTGAAGCAATCCTTCTGCCTCAGCCTCCTGAATAGCTGGGACAACAGGCATGTGCCACCATGTCTGGCTAATTTTTTCTGTCTATGTTTAGTTGTCCAGATAATTTCTTTGTGTTCTTAGTAGAGACAGGGTCTTGCTCTCGCTCAGGCTATTGCTCAGTCTCGAACTTCTGAGCTCAAATGATCCACCTGCCCCGGTCTCCCAGAGTCCTAGCATTACAGGTGGAAGCCACCATGCCCGGCCCTAGAACATCTTTTTTTCCTTTGTTTAGATGCCCAGTAGTGGGATTACTGGCTCAAATGGTATTTCTACTTTTAGCTCTTTGAGGTATCTCCAAATTACTTTCCACAGGGGTTGTGCTAATTGGCAGTCCCACCAGCAGTGTAAAAAGTGTTCCTATCTCTCCGTATCCAGGCCAGCATTTGTTGTTTTGGAACTTTTTGATAAGGGCCATTCTCACTGGAGTTAGGTGATATCTCGTTGTAGTTTTGAGTTGCATTTGCCTAATGAGTAGAAATATTGAGCACTTTTTTATATTTGCTGGCCATTATTCTGTCTTCTTTTGAAAAGTTTCTGTTCCTGTCCTTTGCCCATGTATTGATGGGGTTGATTGTTTCTTGTTGTTTTCTTAAGTTCTATATAGATTCTTATTATCAGCCCTTTATCAGATGTGTAGAAAGCAAATATTTTCTCCCATTCTGCAGGTTGTCTATTCACGCTAATGATAGTTTCCTTGGCTGTGCAAAAGTTTTTTAATTTGATCAGGTCCCATTTGTTTATTTTTGTTGATGCTGTGATTGCTTTGGGGTTCTTCTTCATAAATTTTTTTGCCTAGGCTGATGTCTGAAAGAGCCTTGCACCTCTTATATTATCCTGGACAGAGATTGAGCCCGTCCTTTGATGTGAGGTATCACAAGGGTTGAAAACATGCACCACATGTACTCGCCATCAAATTGGTACTAACTGACCAACACTATGGTGTTCACATGGTAGTAATACTGAGTGGGTGCTGGTCGGGGGGAAGGGTAGAGGGTAAACCCACAACTAATGGAAGCGGAGCACACTGTATGGGGAAGGGACATGCTTGTAGCCCAAGCTTGGGCAGGGCAAACAGCATTGTATGCAACCGTTAGGTTTATTACAGGTAGAAACCCAAAAAGGATGTATAGGACAGAATGTGGTTAATGCAAAGCTGAGGCTCATAAAACAATAGCCACAGCAGTCTGGGGAGACCCCGGACTTTGTAGATCAGACAGCTGCAGCCAGAATTCCTTCTCGCTCCCTCCCTGATGTAGACCAAGGCTATCCCTCCCTAGGTCTCCTGATAAGGACTATGCCAGAACAGAAGGATGGATGCGACTGGGAAAAGGGGCCATAGGACTTGGTCATTTTAAGAAAAATGTACTACAAACAACTGTTGTGCCCACTGTCCTCTGCTGCCCATAGCAGGAAGCAATTCTCCACCTGCCAGTGTGGCCCAGAAACAAAGAACTGAACACAGCTGGTGGGAGGGGGTCGGCTATCCCGGTTTATAAAAAACCTGATTGAACTCCCTTCTGTGTTGACACTTCTGACTCAGCCCACCCACACCCGGGTGAATAAACCAGCCACATTGCTCTCACATAACCTGTGTGTGAAATGTGTCCTTTAGGTCATTCATTCACCCTTTCAGTAACCAAAATGTTTGTACCCCCATAACATCCTGAATAAATAAAAAAAAAGAAAATGTAGAAATTATTATTTTTGGTAAACCAATATAAACAAGATAATTTACTGAGTGCCAGAATGCACCAAAAGTAGTTGCAGTACTTGGCTATCTGGTTCGGGCTGTAGTCTTCCAAAAAGGAGTCAAACTCATTAATATTTTCATTTAGGGGGATGGTGACAAGCAGTTTTATGACAGTATCCCTCTCTAAATCATAAAGCTTCCAAAATACTTAGCTCAAGGACTATCAGGTCAGGTTAACTACGTGAGACTATTAAGGAGAAACAAAGCCAGATAAAACAGGAAAAGAGGGAGAGATGTAAACTGTCCTGCACTCCCATTTTAAAGGCAAGTTTATTTATTAATATAATTTTCCAAAATTATATTATCTAGCTAGCTTTCACTTCCCACTAATCTCATGAACCTGTCTTAGTAAAAGGCGTGCTTTCAAGGCAAATTAATGATCTTATTTTCCATTCCATATTTTGACTTACATTTTTAGTTTCTTTGGCAAGTATTTTCTGTCTTCTAACTCTAATTGATAGAAGTGTTTATATTTTTCCAGTTCAATACAATGAAAATCTTCTGGAGCAGTTGTCATATTGGAGACTTGGGATTCAAGATTATTCATTCTGAATTCCCTCTGACTGCTTATTGCAGCCAGATGATTCTCTCTCAACTGTCGTCTGTATTCTTCCGATGCTGCTTGTGCCTGAAACAAATTAAAAGGATACATTTTTAGCAGTGACAACCTAAACAATTCTTGCATATTTGTTTCCTTCACTTTTGAATCAGACGGTGATTTTATTTGATTTTGCTTTATCTTAGTTTTTAGAGAAAGTATCTCCCTGTCACACAGGCTGGAGTGCAGTGGCCCAGTCGCAGTTCACGGCAGCCTCCAATTCTTGGGCCCAAGCGATCCTCCTGCCTCTACATCCCGACTAGCTGGGACTGCAGGTGTGCACCACCATGCCTGGCACATTTTATTATTTTTGGAGAGACGGGGTCTCATTATGATGCCAAGGTTGGTGTCGAACTCCTGTTCTCAAGTGATACTCCCATCTCCACCACCCAAAGTGCTGGCAGGCATAAGCCACCACACCCATCCTCAGAGAGCAATTTTAAATACATGACAAAAGAAGATGAGGTTTAAAATATTTATCAGCAATTATCAACTAAATCGATCATTCAATTTGGGTTTTAAAAAATTGAATCATTCATAAATTAGTACTCAAGGAATCTAATAATCTAAAGAATAGAAATAATTTACAATTTTAAAAACTGAACATTATAACACAAGTACAATTCAAGAGTATGGTAGAATTTCTAAATCCCATTTTTTTTTCTTTTCCTAGTACTATTGTTTTATGCTAACTGCATGCTAACTGGCCTAAATATACAAATGATTCTCTAAGGTGCATCACTACTCTCAAAGATCGATTTAGTTGTAATGATGATAGAAACTGAAAAAGTTAAAGGGAGAAACAAACGCCACCCTCATTCTAGAAATCTACAAAACCAATTGCTAAAAGTGTAGTAGAAAAAACACACACAATGTACATATGACAATATAATCTGCAGGGAAATGAATGCAAGTGCAGTTCACACTTAACTAACCTGTAAAAATAGGTTGACTTCTCTTAATTTTTCTGCAATAAACTGTGTGGCTTTTTCTTGAATTTCCTGCTCCTACTGTTGAACCTGACCACGGTCTACCATGTTCTGTTCCAACCTAAGTGCCCGTCAATTCATGACTGGATTACTAAAATGTGGTATATGCATACAAAGAATATTACACAATTGTGTATGACAATAAGAAATGACAGTGGTCTAGCACCACTTATACTTTTCCTGGATTGAGCTTGAGCCCATTATCCACAATAAGGTATCACAGGATCAGAGGAATAGCCTCCACATGTACTCACCATCAAATTGGCACTGACTGATCAACACTATGGCGCTCACACGGTAGTAATATTTTCCAGGAATTAGGGGTTTGGGGAGGGCATAAACTCACAACTAATGGACATGGTGAGCATGGTAGAGGGGAAGAGCGTGCCTCTAAACCCTGCCTGGGTGAGGCAAAGACATAAAATGTAACCAAAACGTGTGTACCCTCATAATATCCTGAAATAAAATATAAATTTTAAAAAAGTATTTTTTATGTATAACTTTTATTAGCTGGAAACAAGGTATGTTTCTAGCCTGATATTGCAAATACATTTATCATCTAGATATGTTTATATTCAACTAGATTCAACATATGGTCACAAACAAAGATTACTTTAAATTTTCTTTCAGGAACTTTGAAAAAGATTTATGTTTCTTGATACTTACTTCTTCTGGTTTCCCTTTTTCATTTTGATACAGCCTTTCTTTCAACTGATTGCATTCACCGATTAACTGCTTAATTCTATCTTCTAGCAGACGGGTTTGCTTTCCGTTCTCAGCTAGAAGGTTTTTCACAGTATCTTGAAATTGCTCTCGCATATTCATCAGTGTCTCCTCTTTATGCTCTGCTCTGCTGTGAGCGTACACCAGTTGCTCTCGGAGCAACATATTTCCTCTTTCTAGTTCAGATATTCTCTCCTCTAGATATTCCTGTTGTCCAATGTATTTCTTCACTTGATATTGTTCATTTTCATACATTTGATTGATCTTTTCCATTTGACATTCTGTTTGGTAGAGGTGTCTTTGGACACATTCCAAAGACAGAGTCTTATCTCTCAGAACATTTCTTGTGCTATGGAGCTCATCTTCCAGGCTACCGATTTGACTTTGAGCCTTAGAACAGTTTTGACCAAAAATCTCATGGTTTTCTTTGAGATCAGACACAGGTACATTTATTTCATTCCGTAAGCAAAACCACTCATGTCCTGCTCTCTGGAAAGACATTTCGACGTCTCTTCCTGACATCAGAATTTGATCAACGTATTGATCATGTATTGCAGCAGTCAGTCTAGAACTGCAGGATTCAAGTTCTGCTTGCAGTTGTTCCTTGCTCTCTTTTTCATTTTGTAGTTGAGCATTTAGCAAGGCATTCTCACATGCCAGAGCATTAAGCTGGTCACTATACTGAGATACTGTGTCTGTTAACTTTTCCACATTCTTTTTCATGGTCATTTGAAGGTTCTCATTCACTTCTTCCACAATTTTAATGTGGTTGATACACTTATTTTCTTTTTCCTCATTCTGATATTTTATTGTGGCTATTTCCATTTGTAGCATGGCTATTTCTTCATGCAACATGTCATTTGTACGCATAAGAAATCGTTCTTTTTCATAACTCTGACAAATCTAAGTACAACAAAGGGAACTTTTAGTTAGCACTCAATGAAATGACATATGATTTCTTCTTAAAATAAAGGAGAACCTATCCATTTATACATTGAAAATGATGCAATAAGAGGATATCCAACTGGAAATAGAAGATGGATCAAAACCTCACACTGTATAATAGAGCATAAATTCTCAAAACATCAAACATTCATTTCTGGAAAACGAATCCATGAAAGGAAAAAGGAAACCATTAGAGAATTTTTAAGAATCTCAGAATTGGAAAAGCCTTTCCCTGAATTACAACAAAATCAAAGGCATAAGAAGAAAGATTTATGGATTTGACTACATTAAAAAATTGGGTTTACACTGTAACAGCTAACCTCTGCGTTACCCATAGCAAGAGACTTAGCTTTGCATATATTTGGACAGATAAAATTTCCTTATAGATATTCTACCTTCCTAGCTATTTGTAGTCAGTGTGTATGGTACATTGGTGGACAAATGATGTATCTAGGCTTTGTCCTACACCATTTCTACATACATCAACAAACTCATTTAGTTATCATAGTTCTGAAAAGGAGAGGTTAACAATGTAGGCAAGCTGTGGAATTTCCCCCAGGTCTTCTGATTCTACCTCTACCAAATCACAGTTACTTCTCTTGTGTAAGCATATAAACACAAAGGAAGCCTTTCATTTCAAAACACCAACCATAACTAAGATAACATTGATTGAGCTCTTCTTAAGAAAATCATGAATTGCCATCACAATGGCTCTTATTTTCTCCTGGTTACAATGTTTGAAACCGTAATCAGTGTGAACAGGGGAAAATGCACTCAATCATTTTACTAGGAACAAAACACTTATCAAAAAATTCTCACTAAGTCTATGTTATGGCATACTATTGTTTGCAAAACCTCTTTGTACTGAAATAAGACACTACTTGGAGCAAATTGTAACTCCTCTCCACAGTGAGGAGCATGGCATCCCAAATATGGTCTCTGAACTGGCTGTCCTTTTCCTCCTTAACCATCAGTGCAAGTAATAAACTAACCTCTCCATTAATATATCAAGGGAATGGAATCACTTCCCAAAACTAGAACATCTATTCTTAGTAGCAAGGGATTTGAGATTATGAAAATACCATCAATTCCTACAGAAAACATTAAAAGCCTCTGATTTGGATGAGGCCATTGTGACTATAACTACTGGACTATGGCAGAGAAATGTAACTGAATTGAGAACAATATTTTATCCAATGGGCCAAAAATGCCACCACCATCACTGCCATACATGTATAAATACACAGACACGCAGCTTAAAATACTTTATACTTTCCAAGATGCATATAGTTTGTGTTTTACATACTAATATATACACATACAAGCACACACAAACACGTATGTGAAAATGACTAAAGAAAATACCTGAGATTCCATTTCCCTCAGAGTCATTTCTGTTTCAGTTTGTGTGTAAAGTTGATTGGCCAGAATCCAACCTTGTAATTGTCTGGCATTCCGCTCTCCATATAGCTGCCTCTGACTCTCGTTGTACTTTTCTGCAAGCTAGAGATATAGTAAAGTTTTTGGTCTAATAGCATCAGGGAAAAAAGTCCAAAAAGTTAATTAAGAGTATAACATTTAACAAAGCTGTGAAAAGCAAGAGCTTATGGAAGACAAGGACTTTTATGTCTCAAGAATTACTCCAATTTTAATTGAATAAATGACAGCTAAATTCATCAAAGAACAACAATTTTAAATACACACATATATAGTACTGTGAAAAAAAATTTACAGAACATTAAACTAGTTTCATTAGAGTTTCAAAGCTATAGACCTTACTGTAATATAAAAATGCCTAAATTAACATTTTTATTAGTGATTAAACTCAACTTTCCCTTCATTGCTCCATGCAGAACGCATATACTGAACACTTATCAGATGCCAATATTTATAATAAGGAATTTTAGCTAAAAATGCCATAATTCATTTTTAAGATAACATTTTTCTTGTGTTTTAATCCTACATAACATATATTTTACCAAATTGATGTAAGCAATATTGTTGACATAAAGTTAATCTGGGGAAAGGACATGGTTGAAGTTCTGACTCGGGGGCGGGGGGGTGGGTGATGGGCGGGACATGGCAATATATATAACCTGGACTTTTATACTCACATAATAAGCTGAAATATAAAAAAAATAGAAAGTTTTACCGAAGATCAATTTACCTCAGACAAATAGTTTCTTAATATATTCATTTCTGCATTCAGTGTTTTGACAGACTCTTCAGCTTGTTGTTTCATTTCAACTTCTTTCCTGCATTCCTCTTCCTTTTTTCTTATCTCTTCTCGAGTGTTTTCATATAACAGATCAGCATTTCTTCTCTTCTCTCCTTCTTCTTTTAAGGTACATCTGCAATTAAATACACTTATCTTTTAAAATTAGTTTTTTGTAGAAAATACAAAGTCCACTTTATGATCTGCCTCTTCATATGTTGGTCTATTATCCTAATAAAATTTCCATGCTCTTGAATATTTTTCCTACTTCTCAGGTTTTTAATTTCTCATTTCAGTCTCTTCCAAAGGATATAAAGAGTACTGATGAAAGAACTATCTGCTAACTGATAAGTTTGTGTTACTAGTACCTCTGGTAAATATTATGGAAAAGAATACTGGCAATGATCCACTAAAGATACAAGTTGAAAGTTTCCTTGTTTTCACACAGTCATAATTACCCCTCAATTAGGGCAGATCATTTCAAGTTAACTAAGTTTTAAAAAGTCACTGTTTATAAACAAGCTTAGACATTCAGTAGAAATAAATTGTCAACTTCATGACATATTGCAGGTATCCCTAACAATAATTTACCGTGTAGGAGAGCACCTTCCCATGTCTTTCACAGAACATGTATCTACAGATTACCATGATCCAGGAACAGCCTAAGGAGTCCAGTATCTATTACCCCACACCTTTTGCATTTCTTTGTTTGGTAACATGTTCAGTGTATCTTGCTCATTATTTTATATTTCATAAAAAATTTTAAAATCTGCTTTGGAACAAGAGAAGACCTAATATTTAATTAAATAACATAGGATAATATGTATTTTAACATAGAACTTTGAATTAACTTTATCTCTGTATGAGAGAGTGATGTTGAAGAAACAAATCCGTAATTATGTTCCATGTTACTTTTTGTTCCATGCATATTCAGAATAAAAGCATATAAAATTTTTAAAATTTATTCTGGGTTGAGAAAAATGGCCATTTCACATTCTGTTCAATTGTAAATTAATATGAAATTTCTTGAGAAAAAAATATCAATATTGATCAAAGATCTTTCTTTAAAAGTTCCTATACTTTCACCAAAAATTCTACATTGAAGAATTTATTCAAAGTAAATAGTTAGAAATGTAGGAAAATATTTATATCAAAGCTGTTCCTTGTAGCATTGATTATAATACAGAAAATTTTAAAATTCAAAATATAATTTCTGGAATAATGAGATTTCCAAATTTTAGACTTCTATGTAGCCATTAGCATTAAGTAGTAAAAGAATATGCATTTGTTTATTAGTAGACATATTCACAGTTTATAACTTACTGTCTTACTTTGAAGAATTTCACACTCTACAACATCACAGATTTTACCCCTGTTAAACCCCAGAATGGAAGTAGCAATTACTCAAATTCTCCTGTAGATCTTTAGTGTGAAGTAAACAGTACATGCAAACATTTCTTTAAAACTAGGATGTCATACCTCAAAGTAGAGAGTTCACATTCCCATACGGCTTTTTCATAATTTAACTGTGACATTATTTTTTTGGCTTCATAGAGCTCATCTTGCAGAACGCTAACCTCGTTTTCCATTTTTCCAATTTTTATTGTGAGTCTTTCACACTCATTGCTTTTAAGTTCTACTAATCTTTGCTGGGAAAGAATGGCATCTTGCATTTTCAATAGGATAACAAAATCTGTATTAGGGAGAAAACAATAAAGATATAAAATACATGAGTACTTTTGGGATATAAAGGACTGCACATTTAACAGTCACTCATTCATACAATGAACAAATATATAGTGAGGGCCTGCAATGTGGAGGACCTTACACCCAGCTCTGAAGATAAAACAGGTAAGACCTCTGTTCTTATTTAAATACTTTAAGTGTGGTCAGGAACAAAGACAATTATAAATTCAGATAGATGCTATAAGTAAAGAGAGTTCTATGAGCACTTAAGAAAAACTGATCTACACTGAGCCCAGCGAACTGTCTCTGAGGAAGGGATGGCAACAGTGAAAAACAGAAGATGAAAGGAAGCAGTTGAGCAAAGGGAGAAGGAAAACATTCCAGCCACTCTACAGCCTGGGCTGAAGCTCCACTGCAATCTGCTTCCAGCCAAGTTGGAGGAACAGGTGCTGATTGACCTTCTTACCTGAAACAACCAGAACAAAATAGACAAGGCACATTAAACAACGATTTTCAGGACAGTGGACTTCAAGCAATGGAGACCATGATCCCCGAAAGAAAGGAAACAAGTGAGCTAAGCCTTATGAATGCCTCAGCTCTCTGCCTTGACAGACGTTCCAGGCCATGACTGAGGGAGGAAAAACCTCAGGTAGAGTCTCCCAGACTCCTCGAGTTGAGGTGATGAAGCTGAGAGTCTGGTAAAACCAAGGCAGAGAGAGATCACAGGACAGAACACTGGATAGGAGAGAATAGCACAGGGAAAGAAACCTGGAGACCTGCAGAGATCCCCTGTCGGGTATTTAGTAGAGTAACGAACAGTGCATGTGTGCTAGGAAACTACCTAAACCAAGGGTGGGGGGTGGGGAAAAGCTAAAAGAAATAGAGGAAACCATGCCTGGTGTTCACACAGAGCCAGGAAGAGTGGCCATTCCCATGAGCCAGGCTGGGAAAAAAATCATACTAGCAAAAAACAAGCAAATTAAAATTTTAAAAATATTTACAACTTCATCAAACAATGAAATACAGATAAAACTGGTAAAATCAAGAAAACCTATACACTGAAAACTATACAATATCACTGAAATAATTAAATTCCATTATATAATTGGAAAGATACCGTCTGGTGCCAGAACAATTGAATATCAATAACCAAAAATGAACTCAAAATGGAACCATAGATCCAGATATTAATATAAGCCCTAAAACTAGAAAACTTTCAGAAGAAAGCACAGGAGAAAGTCTTTGTGATCTTATGCTGGGCAAAGACATTTTAGACATGCTATGAAAATCAAAATCCATAATTGAACAAATAGATAAATTGGACTTCATTAAAACTATAAACTTTTTCTCTTTATAAGATACTACCAACAGAAAGAAAAGTTAAACCACAAACTGGGACAAAGTCCTTGCAGAAAAAAAAAACAAAAACATTGTTAATAAAGTAAAAGTATCCAAAATATATTTTAAAAAACCTCCAAAAAGATAGTTCACAAAGAAGTCATACAGATGGCAAGTAAGCATATGGGAAGATGCTCAAGGTTATTAGTTATTAGGATAATGTATATTGAAACCATTATGATATGCACAATACACACCCACCAGAATGCCTAAAATTTAAAAATTCTAAAAAACGGCACAACATGGTGTTTGTGGCAATACAGCGCAACCGGAACTGTCAGATACTGCTGATGGCAATGAAAAACTGTACAAATACTTTGGAAAACAATTGAGTAGTTTCTTAATAAAGGAATATAAAGGGGCATGAGGAGACTTTTGTGAGTGATGGATGTTAACTATCTTGACAGTGGTGATGGTTTAATGTCTCCATATGTGTCCAAAATTATCAAAATGTATATTTTATCTATGTCTTTATCATATATTAATTATGCTTCATGAAAGCCATTGATTAGAGTGACAAGCATCTAAGATGGTGGCTGGAACACAGAGAGAAAGAAGGGTAGAAAATTATGCAGTATAATGCTGGAGAATTGAGATCTTTAACCTTATAGCAATGAAAGGTGATAGCTGCGTTTTAAGCAAGGGAGGACCATGATGAGATCTGGAGTTTTCAAAATATATAATTATGGTTGAAGAGTAGACCACAGTTTGGGCAGCTAGGGTAGAAGGGAAAACAGTTTTAAGTGTATTCCAATATTCTAGGTGGGAGTTAATGGCAACCTGCCCTTGGCTATAGGTAGGAGGAGAAGCAGAGTCAACAAAAAGACTGGGCATGCCATTCACACAGAGAAAAACACAGTGGAATTATCATAACTCTTCAGCTGACAGTGCACAATATACATTAGTTCTAATTGTACATTAACATAAAGTATATTTCTGGGATGAACTCGTGACTATAGCACATCAGTGCTGTATGGTGCAGTGCTAAGCAATGGGTACATATATGTTACTTAGGATACGTAAGAAGGTCTTACATTTATACAATGGTTCTACCTTTACAATACATTCCAAGCTGTTCAACAAGCAAGATAAAATGCTGATAGTAAGAGGAAGGCAACTCACAATCCTCTGGGGCCATTGCAGATGACCAAGTTAAGTCATCATGGTCACTCATAGACTGTATTTGTTCTTTCACCTACAAAATAAATAACACTGCTTCAATATGTCTCCAAATACTCATAGCATAAAAAAATGTACAGAAGTGCTAGTTATCCAACTTTTATATGAATAAAATCATAGGTTCTTCTAAAAGAAATGGATTTTTGTTCGAAGGATACCTTTATCGATGCCTACTGCTTCTTACCACTTTTTCAAAGCAAATGACTTTACAACAAAATGTTCACTATTTTCTTATTTTATGTTGTATAATACATATTCTAACAATATTTTTGATAATTTATTTTTAAATACCTTGTTCTTTTCATTAGGTGTTTTCTTTGCAGGCCTGGAAAAACACAAACAATTTCTTTCAGACAAACAATAAATATATGAAATACAAAGAATAGCTAAAACTTTTGTATATATAAAATGTCTAATTTTTATATGATAAAATTCATATGTAAATTTATTTCTCCTCTTCAAAATGTTACAGGTAATTATATTTACAGGCAATATAAAATATAATAATTTTTACAAGGAAGTTTAAATGATAGAAAGTAATATGACGAGATACAGAAAATATATTAATAATATAACAAAGAATTAAATTTAGATCAAGCTTTCTGACATTCAAAACAAAAGGAAACACATCTTAGCTACATTATTTGATAGAAAGAAATCTATCAGGGTATTTTTATTGTGATTATTCTCCTTTTCACTAAAAATAAGCTTTTACTGGCACTGAAACCTATTTGGGAAATCATACTTATGTCCTTATATGAGGGAAACGTTTTTCTCATGATGGTATTAGCTAGCTCATTCCGAACTTATTATGCAGATACTATGCATTATTTTAAGCACTGTGCATGTGGTAAACTCATTTTTGTCCTCACCATAATCCTGTGAGGTAGGTGACACATTAGGTATTTTATAAAGGAAGAAGCTAAGCACAGAAAGGCCACAGAACTTGCTCAAGCCCATAAAGCTTGTCCGTAGCAGACCCAGCATTCAAACCCGGGTTTCTGACTCCAAAGCATGGGTTTCCCCATGTGATGTGAAAGTAACATTTATTTTTAAGTGTTTTAAGTGAGATGATAGCAGAGGAAACAATATTATCATTCCATTTCTTTCCAAAATCATACATAATAATTTCTAAACCTTACAAATGTTTTCTTAAAAGGTTTTATACTCAACCAACTTTGGAAACCTATTTTAATAAACTAAACATTTATTTTTTCTACAGAACGTCATCAGCAAGCATTCATTTATCTATTCAACTGTTCATTCATGCATTCAACAAATACTTTTTCAGCATGTAATACATGTGAATGACATTGTTGGTACAATGAAACTTTATTTTATACTTTAGAACTTTATAATCCAGAAGTAATAATCTGTGGTAGATCATAATAGTTTGCTTTTTTATTGTACATGAAGAAAGCCCTCCCCACAATCTAAATAATTATAAAGTTGACACATATACCTGATACTTTAGAGCACCTTACCAAATCATAGGTATTTATTATGCTACTGGCAAAGGTACTGTAATATATACATGGTCAAAAAGGAATGTTTAAACTGTAATAAATATGCCTTAAGTGTCTGTGTGTTTTTACTACACTTTTTAAAAATCCTATCTATTACAGTTTAATTTTTAAGTCATCATTGGCATCTTTAATTCAATTAGACAATTTCATTTCTGAACCAGTTCTGAAGAAATAACATCCTACTATAAAATCATACATGAATAGAACTTCTAAGGACAATTAGTTTACTACAAATGCTTAAAACGTAATGTATGAAGGTTTCTAGTGCTGAGACATGTAAACAAAATTAAATTTCCTTCTCTACTTGGTCATTCCCAACAGCATACAAATATATTCTCTAAAAGCTTCTAATTTAAAATAAAGAAATAAAACTCCCTTGAATCCCATATTCTTCTTCAGTTATTACCCATTTCTCCATTGCCTTTCCCAGGAAAATGTCACTCAAGGCTGTCCGTGCTGTCCACTACAGTCAGGGTTCCATGGTAACCATTTATTGAAACTGCTCCTTTCTTGAGCTACTTCACTTAGGACAATGGTCTCTAGTTCCATCCACTCTATAATAAATTACAACTAGCTAAGGGGCACACACAGACACACAGGGAACTGAAAGTCATTGGAAATCAAGCAGGGGGAAATAGGGAAAGGGGCACAGACCGCCCTGAAGGGTATACTGAACACTGCTCAGAGGATACGGGCACACTCACAGCCCTGACTCAAGTCTTACAAAACCCACCCATGTAACAAAAACATTTGTACTCTCTTAATATTTTGAAATGAAAAATAATAATACTTAGCTTAAAATACAAAAAAAAAAAAAAAAAGAAACTACTGCTGTACTCCTTGTCCAAGTTCACTTGTCCTCATCTTAATCAATCATTTCACAGCATGGACACAGTTGAGCATTCTCTAGTTTTGGCAGACAACACTATTATATTTCCAGTAAAAGTAATCACTGCTGACATTCTTTCACAAGGACATAAAGGACTTAGAGATTTTATGTTCCTTCATTCTATTTCACTTCAGGCGCTGTCATCACTCACACCTCCAGGTACTAAACTGGCCTGCGCATACACTGCTCATCACAGATTCGTTTGAGGTCTGTTTTTCATTTTCATTTTTCTTTACTTCCCTTATATGCAATGCAGGACCAGTACTTTAAAACAAACACATAAAAGAGATAATGTTTTCTAATAATTCTATTGACAATATATAAAAGGGAATTTTTTATAAACTTCTACATCTTCTCCATTTCAATTCACTTATTAATTTAAAAAATATTATGAAGCACCAACAATATACAAAGAAATACATATTCCTTGCTTCAAAAAAAAAGGTCAAATGCAATTATGATACAATGTGTTACACAAGACTGAATCTTTTTGAAAAGTTCTACATGAGCCCAGGGAAGGCTTCACAGAACAGACAAAATACATAAAAGAAGCTCACCAGGCAAAAAGTAGGAGAAAGCCAACCAACTTAAGGAAAGAATGTGAGTACCAAGATGAGGCACAGGGTGTCTAGGTGTTTCTTAGGAACTTGAAAGGAAAAGTGTAAAATACATAGAAGCAAATGCTGAGAGGTGAACGCTACGCTGACCTTGAATCCTACACTGAAAGCTGGGAGCTCACTGCCTACAAGAAATGATTCTTAGGCATAGGAGCAATAATTAGATTTGTGCTATATTTTTGGTTTTCTGTTTAAATATGACAATGTTTCACTTCAAAAGTTATAAAATAGCATGAAGCACACATAACATGAATGTAAGAAATCGGCAAATATCTTAGGGGAAATCCTTACTTTTAGAACACCTATATATTATTCTATATAGGATTTATAAATGGTAATATTGTGATGAATTATAATTTTGTTTGAAAATAAAATAATTTTTTGACTTTTATCTACTTTTAGCCTAGCTAATTCTAATGTAAATAGTAAGATATACCAACAGAAAAGTGTATTTACTTTTTTGTGGAATAAACACATGTGTAAGAAAATCACTATCATATACGTATATGAATTTACAAAGAAACCAAAATTTCCCACAGGAGATTATGTTAGGAGTTGAGGATGAGCCTTTAAATATATCAAAAACAAAAACAAAAGTAACAGCTATAAAATGAATCATGTAGATAACTGTTCTGTTTAAGACTAAGCAGGCCAGAAAGAAAAGGAGGTTGGGGAGAAATCTTCCTGAGAGCAATTATCAAACAACTGCTCTTGACTCAAACTGCAAAATAAGTTTACGATTCTAGAATAACAAATAGTTTTCATTTTGAACATAGTTGATAGAAGGCTGATTACAACACAAAATGTCTGGTCCTCACACTTAGAAAATGACTGATCTGTAGCCATGGTAACAAATAGCCACCCCCAAGTAGTTTTAAATCTAGTCAATCCATCAGTGACCACTGGCCTCATTCACCAATCAGTATCAGCCACTTGCTTCTGAGAGACAGCCAGTCAGACACAAACTCATTCCAATAAACATGCCTGGGAGTGCCCAGCACTCAACCACTGTGTCACTCAAATAACCGTGCTAGTACAGATGATGTCAACCCATGTATTCCTCTGAAAGGCTGCCAGTCCTTCAATGCCACTCTTCCCAAAACCCTGTGTAAGATCAGCAACTGCTCTGTCAGAAGAAACTGCCTCACCAGCATAGCTCTCTTACTAGAGAAAGCAATAAATTCCAACTTCATCTTCTTATTTCAGATATTGAAGGCTCACCATTCTTTGGAAAGAATTGTTAAGTCCATTAAATTTACCTCACTTATATTTTACTTTTCTTAATAAACACAAATGAAGTTTGCAATTCCTTTGATCTGTCTTACCATATGTAAAACAATCATCATTACAGTAAAAGAGTAAATACTGAGTAAACACATTATTGGGCTTTTCTCTCTAAATGAAAACAAATAAATATACAGAATATAGCTTATTAAAGTGTACATAAGAATTCAAAAATGCATAATCACTAGGTAAAGTTGTCACAATGAACCCATGTCACACTTTTAAATGAGATTTAGTCTAATGATTAAAACAATACCCACAGGGTAAACTCCATACACTCAGTTAATACAAGTGTATGGAGTAGGTCCTTATGACATTACATGCTAGGCTGTTTTCCAGACACAGGGGTATGGCAGTGAACATGCAAAAGTCCTATCATGAGAGTGAAGGAAACACACAATGACAGTAAACAGAACAGCTGGGCAAACTGCATCATATGTTAGAGGAGAAAAGGTAAAGCAGGATAATGAAATGTTTATGTGTTGGAGAAGAGGCATGGTGGAAATGTTAGCATGTCTAGAAAAAGCCTTGCTGAGAAAACAGTTGTTAAGGAAAGAACTGAAGAAATAGACAAAAGGAGGCCAGAAAGATTTCTGAGGAAAACCATTTAAAATAGGCAGAACTGCCAAGTACAGAGGTGTGCCTGTAGAGTTTAAGGAATAGTGAGAAGTTCAATGAGGCAGTAGCAGAGCTAAAGGGATTAAAAAAAATGGAAAATTAAGGCAGAGGGACTAAAAATCAGATCATGTGCTCCCTTTTAGGTATTAAGAAGAATGGTGACATATACTCTGACTGAAATGGGAGGCAATTGGGATGTTCTGAGCAGAGGAATGACATCCTCTGACTTGTTTTAATATGAGCACTGGGTTAAGCACTGATGGAAAGAGGACTAGAAAAAAAGACCATTTAGGAGTGCGTTACACTCACCTAGACAGCAGATGGTGGTGGCTTAGACATTGGTGGTGGCTTCACCAATCTGTGAATGGTTTCTGCATCTATTTTGAAGGAAGACCTGACAAGATTTGCTGACAGATTTGGTATGAGATGTCAGAGACAGAGAGGGAGAAAAAAAGAGAGAATGAGAGAGAGAGAGATGTCAAGGATTACCCCAAGGTTTTTGCCAGAGTAACTGAAAGGGTTCCCATTAACTCCGGTAGGAAAGACTCCATGATGAGGGTGAGGTATAAGAAAGAACATCAATAGCTCAATTTTGACCTCGTAAGCTGTGATACCTAATAGCTAACCAAAGAGGGAGGTCAAGTAGGCAGTTTTGTCTATAGGTCTGGAATTAAGAAAATCATTAGCACACACAAGGTAGTAAAAGTCATGAGAAAGAAGCCTGAGGAATGAGCCCTGGGACACTTCAATGTGCGAAAGGTGGGGTGTGAGGATGAACACACAAAACAGACTAAGATGGATGAACTAGAAAAGAAGGAGGAAAAACCAGGTGAGTGAGTGATATCCTGAAAGTCAAGGGTAAAAGGGATTATGGAGAGAGTTTTTCACTGGAGAAAAGATTGCTGACAGAGTGAGTAAAATGAGGTCTCAGAAATTATATCTAGATTTATTAAAGTGAAAATCAGTGGGAACTTTGAGAAAACCAATTTTGCACTAGAGGTGGGAGTGAAAATTGCTGGAATGAGTTCAAGAGTGAATGGCAAAGAAATTCAAGTCCATGTGCAGACACTAGGCAGTTTTTTCAAGGTCATCATACCTAAGTGGCATGATCATGGACACTCTAATGTTCTTCTTGTTTAGCTATATATTTCAATCACTATAAAATAATTATATAGTATATTTTCACACTTTAAATGTTTCCAAATTGTATACATATGGCATTTTAAAAAACGCCAGACCAAGGTATTAAAGAATAAATTCACAAAAATTATAGAATTACAAGATCCTATGAACATTTCTAGATCATATAAGCTGATTTTTGCTTATACTTTTGCCCATACTTATAAAAAAGACCACAGAAACACCAAAACATTCAAAAGTAGTATTTTTGCCTTTAGAAACATCATCCAATTGCAGGATATTTTATACTCATCAAATATAGAAAGCAATCACTCATACTAAAATACTGATTCAAGGACAGGAATAAAAGGGGTAAATGCACAAAATAATCTCATTTTTAAACTGAATGTTTGTAACATATAAAGTCACTGTAGAAAATACGGTATGATGCATACTGACATACATTTAAAAGGAAGGTTAATGCCATGAATTCAGGCTATCTTTACAAAGAAGATTCACCACATTAGCAGCACCTTGGTGTTGGCACGGGGGTCAGCAAATTAGTGTCTTGGGGCCAAGTCAAGCCCGCTGCCTGTTTTCATAAGTAAAGTTTAATTGGGACACCACCATGTCTATTTATTTACTGTCTATCACAGTTTGTGGACTACAATGAACAGAGGCCCTGTGGTTCACAAAGCCTAAATCATTTACTATCTGGCTTTCTACAGAATGAGGTGGCCAATACCTGGTTAGTAGATTAAAGATCCTTTGATGTATTTTAGTAAGTTTTACCCAAAATATGAAAATGTTTATATGGGATATGGATATGCAATCCCTTGGCAATATCTGGATTAATGTGAGGATCCAGCAGGTGAGCACTCATGCATTGAGAACAAAACCCCAACAAATCAATAATTAGCAATTCTGTTGGGAACAAGGTAGAGCTGCAGTGTAGCATGCAGCACCCTTTTGAACCTCAGCAGATATTACAAGAATTCTAACATAATTTGCTGAAGATGTGTCATCAAACTATATGCTTTAAATATCCGTCAATTGTGAAGTAATCAGTACACTACAGATCTAACTTTGTTGTTTAAATGGTTGCATATGACATTATTATATGGACATGACAATGTAACTATTTCCTTCTTGATTGGTATGTAGACTACCTCGAAGTTTTTGAGATGATGATGTTACAGTAACTATCTTTAACATGCATATACATGTATGCACGTAACACACTTGTATAAATATTCTGAACACACATATATTATAGATCTTTGACATACATAGGCTATCTATTTTATGAATATATTGGCTTCTTGTATGTTATATATAATATAGAATAAATGTCCTTAACTCATATGTGTTTACATGTGTTTCTACAAGTCATGTTTTCCTGCAGCATCTAGTCCCAGATCCTAAGTTCCTGGTAGGCCAAAGGAGTGACATATTTGAAGTGTTGATACATGCTACTAAATTACACTTCAAAAAGGATTTGTCAATTTTATTTACCAACAGTGTATCAAAATGCATTTTCCTCACATTTGCCAACACTGCTAATCTTTTAATAAAATGCCAGTATCATTGGAAAATATGTTACATCATTAATGTGCATTTTTCTGATCACCGAGCAAGGCTGAATATACCTACGGAAAGCATAAAATTTGTTAATCATGAATATTAGTCCAATTAGAATTAATTGTATAGCACAATAAAATTATCTACTGTTAAATATTGCTACAGGCTTACCTATCACACACTTCATTCTCCATCCTAGGAAATTGCCAACTGTCAGTTTTTCTACTCTTTCTTTCTTGAAGTAATGCGTCATCGTCACTGTCATCACCAGCACCATCACATAGATTTTCTGATGCTGCCATTTTATTGCTTTTGTGCTTCTCCTTTTCTTCAACCTTTAATGAAAGCTTGATAGTACGAATAATTGTTATTACCTTATCAATAAAAATAACTTTTTCTCTTTTCATTGATTTTATCCCTTGACTCACCTTAACTGTCATATTTTTAATCATTAAATATTTTGTGCTTACTTGAATATTATTGTACATAATTATCATATAATTATAATTATTATGGTATTATTGAAATTTTTATAAAGTCTACTTCATTTCTGTTTGAGTGAATGAAACAGAATTTTCCCAAATTTCTAAAAGGGCCCTTCTTAATTTTTTGCTGTTATTCACATCCACTCTTCTCTGGATAATAGGAATTTCCACCCCCATTTGACTGGCAGAGACAGAAAGAAAAAGACAAGGACATAAATCACGTCTTCTTCTGTCTTATCACCTGGATTTTACGTTAAATGGCCAGATTTAGAGGATGCAATATTGTAAGGCTTCAGGAACAGAGAGAAAGCTTTCCCTTTTCTGCACCAAGTTAATCTTTTGCCGCTGCCATTTATCATTCTTTTTTCATTTGGATAGAGAAATATCAAAAGACGAAGATACACACAAATGTATATGAACCAAGTTTGTCACCACACAAGGAGCAGAGTGCAACTGCTCAGTTGCTGGTGTGGAGTCCTGAAAAATGAGATGCTTCCCAAATTTCACATTCAGTAGCCATACAATTTTACAGTTGGAGGATGTACAGTATAAAGTAATTATCTATTTTAGCTCCTTCACCTACTGATAACTGGAGTAAAACCGAGAAAGATTAAATGATTCATTCAAAGCTCCTAAAGTGGCATTACCTAGCAATTTCTGACAAAAAAAGAAAAAGAGATAGTGGAATTGCATCATGCTGAATCGGGTAAATTACGAGATTAAACTAGTCAAAAACTAGTCAGATAAATTAACTGTCTGACTTTGGCAAAATAACTAAATGCCTTAATTGGGGGGCAGGCCTCATCTACATTGACATTTAAAAAAGAGTATCTCTAGATTTTTGTGTAGCTTTAAAACTCAACGTACAGAACTCACCTTTCCATTTTGGAGTCAAATACTGTATTTTTGGCTGGGGATTTTTCTACTCATATGATCAAATCATACTTGTCAAATCTTATACCATATTTGCAACATAATGTAAATTCTGATTTCACAAACATTTGAGAGTGGCGATTTTAAAAGCTATGTGGAACTATATATGTTTCTGGTCAATAATATTTAAAGTGGTTATGATGGAATTTTAAGTTCCAACAGTTTGAATCAAATAGATGAATCTTGCACACATAAAAGCACATTAAACAGATTCACTTGGCTGGGCATATTTGTTGCAAATCTCAAGGTTAGACACATATTTATCTCTTCTCAGTCACTGCTTCCTTCCCACTGTATTTTCATTTTATTGTTCAAATCAATGCAATTCATGTTTAAGTCACTAGGGGGTGAAAAAATCCTAGACCTTACTACATACTTTTATTAACTTATTTTACATTTATTCTTATTGAGATGATATGGCATATGAATGAATTAGCTTCCCAGTCCTTAGGCCACTTGGAAGACTGGTGATGGAGAAACAGGTTGATTAAGGAATAATGATTATGAAAAAAATATTCTGAACTCCTATCATTTACATAACAGATAAAATCTATTTCTATATACAATTATATCTTTAGATAACTCCATCTTACCCATGAACTTTTATAAGTAGAAAATCAGAATGGATCAGGCAATTGATGAAGAGAAAGTAGAAAGGGTAGCACTTAAGTACTTTTTCTAAAGATTGCTAACTGGAGAGTGTCACACTTTTAATTATTAGGATCCAAAATCAACACACCAATTAGAAAGAAAAGGAATTTCTTAAATGTTAATTCAAATGATATACCATAAGATGATAATGTCACGAATCTAGATGGACAATCTGCTTAAGACTGGTTCTAATATAGTCTTGTTAGAAGAGAAGTTTCAGAGACAGGGCTGAGATCACATGTGGGGACTTGCAAAGTGGGTGCAGATGTTACAGTAAATAACCCTTAGACAGGAGCTGACTAGAGGGGCTGTTAACCATAGGCAAGAACCAGCTTCAGCTGGCTTGTCATTATGGTTTCTGTCATTTTACATGAACTTAGGCCAATTATTACTGGAGTTTTACAATTGCTCCACCCTTGAAATCACCATGATGGCTCAAAGACAGCCATATACAGTATTAAAATGAGAGCAAACCCAATTTTAGGAATTACTACCCAAATTCATAGCAAAAGTCAGCCCCTTACTCATAAATACTCCTCCCCTCGATTAATAAGACTTCAAAACACCAAAAACCTCTTCCTCCTGATGCAGATGCTCTTTTCAAGCCTGCCCACTCTCTTACTCTTGAGAGAGTGCACTGTGGCTTTCAATCATTCAATATAAAGCTTCCTGCTTGACTTTCATGGTCCATCCTAAAATTCTTTTCCTGATTAACACCAAGAACTTGGAAAAAACCTCCATTCAGAGGCCACTAACAGTCTAAAGTCTCCTAATGGCAGTGAATTTAAAAATATAATAACATTTCATGATTTCCCACATTAAAACAAGTTAGAAAGTTGTTTGTACCCTAACACCAAAGGACCCCTTCTTAAAGATATGAGTCCCTTAACAGACAGTACAGATGACTTTATGACCCTATTCTCACCCTGGACATAGATGATGAAGTCAATTAGAGACCACAAGGCAGAAGAAATCTTTAACCGTGCCATTAATGATTGATAACATAAAACCGAAAATTCTGAACCACTGGCAATAGTTACTCCTTTGACATGAATACAACTCAGTGGTCATCACTCTTAAATTACTCATAATTTCTATTGCTTATAATTCAATATTTGATGTCACCCTCTTTATCATGTAAGGAAGTTGTAAAAATGGAAGAGTAAACAAAATTTGGAAAAACATATGCCTCAACTCCAAGGTAAACATCAGCTATAAGTTACTAGAGATTGTAAGAATATTTTCAGTTGCATAACTACTTTAAATGGGGGTAGGTAAACTCATAACTAATGAGCGCATAGCACACTGTATGGGGGATGGGCACACTTGTAGCTCTGGCTTGGGCAATGCAAAGGCATTACACATAACCAAAATGTTTGTAGACCTATAATATTCTGAAATTTTTTTGAAAAATGAAAATAAATAAATAAATTGGAAAAATATAAATATAAATAAATAAAATTATAAAATAGTAAATGATTATTTACTCTAACAGGTTAGTGCAAAATGATGTTATTAAAATGAAGAAAATTATGTTAAACCAGAAATTTAAATTTAAATCTTTACATACCGGTGGCTGGTTATTTTCACTTCCTTCATGACTCTCTTGCTCATTCTCTGATGTCACTTCTAGGTCTTCTTCTGCTAAAAAATCCATACATTGAATTAAATTGGATTAGTTAGAAGAGTGAGGTAAAAGACAGTCTTTATAGAAATAGATAGAAAATAAAATTTTCATTGTATAAATTTAGAGTTTAAATGAAGCTAAATCTATGATGAAATACTTACTTCTTTAAGAAATACTTCTAATTAAAAAAAGAAAAAAAACCCAAGCTTCAAGAAACCACTTGGGGAGACACCTGGTCCAAGGCATACAACATCTCAAAGATTCACTCACAAATTCTATTAACTATTAGCTATGTCTGTTAACTGAAGAGGAAAGTGGCCATAGATCTGTGTGAACATGCTGATTGATGAGGGGAAAAGGGATCATTAATCAGCGGAGAAAGTCATGACCCTGAGGGGGTAACCATCAAAACTGATGGGAGAATGCTACAGCATATCTGTAACACAACCCAGCAGAATTATTTGTACCATTATACTATAATTAGTTATCATGTTCTTCAATTTGTCCCACGATTTAGAAGTACTCAGCTGCAATGCAGTTGAGAGCATAATTCATCTTTCATCGGAAAAACTATTCTGAACTGATCAGCTTGGATTCATTTGTAGAATGCTAGTTAATGAATATATTCACCTTTTTCATTAGTTATATGGGCTATTGGTATGCCTACATTTCTTGTATCCTCTGGGTTAGTCATCTTAAACTTTCTTGATACACACACATACAAAAAGCCTTAACACCACATCTAAGAAACAATGTATAATAAATTTTCTATATTGAAATAACAATTTTAGTATTCAAGGATGAACTCTGTAATTTTTTTTCTTTTTAAAATTAGTTTGGTTACCAAGTAGTCTTTAAAAGACTTTTATGAAACAATTACCTTACCAAAAATTTAGCTATCTTAAAAAAGCGGCTGATGCTTCTATATTCAAATTAATCTCATTTGATTAACTAATATTAATGCAACATGTATATTTGCTGTCTGACAGCTATGGGGAGGAAAAATAAACTACTATTGTTCACCCCAATTCTAGCACTCCCTCCTGCTTCTACTAACCTTTAAAGTAGCAAGAATCTAAGCTTCTGTTTGAGTGTAAATATAATGAAGTCATCTGAAGTGCTCCCAAGTTTCCTCATCAACTCCAAAATCACCTTCCTAACTTCTTTCATTCCTCCCTCCTTCATCCCTCACAATCTTTCTTCCTTTACAGCAGTCATGTAGAGATCTGTGCCCCTTATTCTCCTCCTTCAACATCTTTGATTTATTATTCCCACCACATCTTTCCTCTTCATTTAGCAGTAGTACCTTACATCTCTAATTTCTCCTTCCTCATCACTTGGCTCCTTCCCCTCTGGCTACAAACATGCTCAGAAATGATAACAAAATAATGTTTTCCCCTGATCCTGTAACGTCTTAAACTGTTATCCAATGGCTCTTCTTCCAGATTTCTCTAAAAAGAAGTCTATACCCAAGGCCCACCAGCAGGAGCATCAGCTGAGAAGTTACTAGAAATGCAGAGTCCCAGAGCTGCTGACTCAGAATGTGCATTTTTAACACAGCTGATTGATGAAAGTTTGAGACGCTCTGGTCTACACTGAGTGTACTTCCACATTCCTCTACCTGAACTGACCCTTTTGGAATCTAGCCTCATGTTCCTCCCTATCATGTCCCCACAAATGAAATTGTATTACAAGTCATAATGTTTCTAATGGGCTGCTTATCAGCCTTTATCTTCCCTCGTCTCTCAATAACTGACCCTATTCTCTTCTTCTCTCCAAAGTTTTTATCTTGAGCAGTACTAATTCTACCCTATGAAGTAAGAACATTTCAAACCACATTAAATTATGCATGTGTACAGCTGACCACATATGCTTCTATTCCTCTATGGTATAGAAAAGATAGTGCTGCAGGTTTAGGTGCCTCAATCCTTAGTGCCTTCCCAACAGTGAGGGAGATAAGAAGAGTGAGCAATGTTTGCTATACTTCTCTGACACACTCTGGTATTGGAAGCTCACTTTATATGCTTCCCACATTTCAAACACTCTGCTCTTCCTTTTTCTGAAGAATTATTTTATTTGACCACCCTCCATTACATATGCCTGCTTCTTGATGCTTGATGATATTCTTTGGATTTTAGAATGTATCAGTGTACATGTTTTTAAATAAACAGTCTGTTAAATGATTTTCTTTTAATAAAATATGGTTCTTACCTTCTACTTGTCCATTTATGGTGTATTCTTGTTTGTGAACTGCAGCCCACCGTAAATCACCACCATACTTCTGTGGGAGATTCGTGGAGACATTCTGTTAAAATTAATATCAATAATAAGTTTCAATTAAAAAATAAAAATAATGAATTCCATCAAAATTTTCCAATCATATTCTTAAAACTACCTGAATTTCCTATTGTAAAGGCAATTAGACTTAAAAATAAGAGAAGTATGTATTGAAAAACCAAAACATTTGTACAGGGAACTTCACATATGTTATCCAGCTCAAGGTTACCTTTTATCTATTTCTGGCTATTGACTCTGAAAACCAAGAATGGAGGAAAAAGGCAATATAGTCACAGACAAAATATTAATGGGTATGCACATTTCAACAAGGAAGTAACTTCAAAATACCTGATTGTACTTTACAATCCCCACCAAAAATAAGAAGAGTATTTAATATATATACATACATACAATACACCTACTATAATAATTACATAAATATTTAGAATAATTTTAACCTTCGAAATGTTTAGTGTTAAAATAAGATACTTAGCATGATAACAAACATCAGAGTATGTCAAGTTCAGGAAGAACAGCACATTTAACAAGCTGCATCATTTTGGAAACAAGGGCTTGCAAATATCTAAATATTTTTTAATAAGGTTTTTACTGATAGTATAAACGGATGAATAAAATGATGGAGCAGTAAAAAAACATATCTTTATGTCATATTTCAATAAAACCAAGGAAATGTTACACATGTACAAGGTAAAGCAAATATTAGAGATACACAAAGTAAAGTATATGTAACTCTTTCCCAATTAAAAAGAAAACTGCAAAAAAGAATAGCAAACCTTAATGAAGAGAGAATTATAAGAATATTTATTCATAAAGCATCTAAATGGTGCTGGACACTTATTTGTACATTTTTTCTATACTTAATAATAATTGAGTAGGATGGTGGTTGTCCCATTTCCTGCTTCCTGGTCATTCCAGGATGTTAAGGGTAAAATGAAGAGATGTGATCCACTCATCTCTCCGTCCAGAATGTCCTCCTCCTAGACTTTCACGTGGCTTGCTCATTCCTAGTCATGTGAAAGTCGGCGATGTAAATGTCACCCTCAGAAAGATATTCTCTGACTACAGAATTCTATTCACATTTCCATCCCCATCCTAACTACAAACTACCTCAATATTTTCTAACCAGTCTCTGTTTTCCTTATATGCAGAACTTATAATGACCTATAGCTCTTTGTTGTTTACTTATTTTTCTCTTCCTACCCCTATAGAATATTCCCTCATCTTGTATATTCAGTGTCTTACTTCCCAGCATGTAGTTGGTACTCAATAACAGACATTTAATCAACGTCAAAACATATAAAATCCCATCAGGAAGGTCTCAAGCATCAAATCACTATATTCCCACAGGACATCTCTGGTAATAGTCTGCTGGGAAACTGAACATAACCAAAATTAGGAATCCATATGCTTGCTATAACTTCCATTCTTTTCTTAGGACTACTGCCTTCTGGTTTGCAAAAAGTACCTTCAGCATTCATTAAGTTAGTGAATATCAGTGTAATCATTTGGTCCCTCATTTGTATAAACACTCTCTCCAGTTTACAAAATGTTTTTATGTTTCTTACCACATTTGTTCATTGCGCGTACTTAAGGAATAGATGTTAGTACCATATTTATGAAGAAGGTCACTGATATCTGAATAGGATAAATCATTCATTTTTTTCAAGATTGCATGACTACTAAGCGACAGCACCAGGACACTAACATGTCTTCTGGCTTCCACTCAGTGCTGGTACCACTGTGCAGCAGCTGTTCTATCATCAGACCCTTCCCATATCTTTCCACAGTTGTCACTTCAATGTACCCTGTCATTATATTATGCTGACACTAGTACAAACATGGATGCCACAAAAATATCCAATGGCTTCTATTTTTAAAAATGAATTCTACTTATTAAAACACCACTAAACTGAACTGTTGTTACTATAGTCCTACATATTTACTGTTCCCATACTTTTCCTTGTCTGGAAATGTTGTTTGCAGATCTATACTTAACAACCCAATTATACGAACACCTTCAAGTTGCAGATATTTTTAAGTTCCACGTTGGAAAAGACAATCGTTCAAACAGTTTCTCTCTGAGTATCATTAGGACTTTTACACACCCACATATAACACAGAATGATTCATTTGATCATAAGTTGACCTGGAATAATTCTTTTGTTGTAGAAAAACCTAAGTTGAGAACCCAAACTGATTCCTTTTCTAAGCTTTATTTTGTTGCACTATACTATAGTAGCTTCTTAAATGAATCCCACAGGTGAGAAGAATTGTACTATGCAATAACCAATTTGTTAATTGTGAGCTGAAAATACAAGAAACTAACTCTTTACGGGCATAAACAGAGGTGAGAACATAAAGTCTAAACATTTCCTTTTAGGTTCTAACATCATTTGATACTTATATTTTAAAATAACAACAACAATAGACAGCACCTCCAAATCCTGAGGTGATTCTGCATCTTCATTTTTTCCAGGCTTTAATGCAGACATCTTGTCTATAAAATGGTATTCACAGATACACTCATGAGAACATTTTTATCGTACATTTTAAATACATATACAAGTCTATCACCATTCATTTTTATCTCAATAAAATAAAACTAACAGCAAAAATAATTTCAAGGTTGAACCAGTTTTAGGAAGAAAAAAGTAGACAGTATCAAGAAAGACAGCAAAAGAAATATATTTAAAAGAAATGGATAATATATTTGGGTCTGCATACTTTAAATGTTTTTTTTGTGTGTGTGATGGCATTTAAGGATTAAAGAGTATCATAGATATTCACTAACTTACCACTTCTGTTATTTTTGTGCACATAAATAAAATTGACATTACTTTTTGCTCTCGCGGAGCATGTTCAATAATACCAATACCATTTTCCTTTTGTCCAGATGCTGGCTTTGTTGCTCCTTCCTATTTAAAAAAAAAAAAATCCCAACTTCAGAAAACATTGCATTTATTCCCTCACTCACTCACTCAATTAGTCTATAAGACAATGAACGTTACTCTGTCTATCAAATCACAGGCACTATTCTGGCAGAAGCTGATAATATAAAAAAACGGTGGATTTTGCCCTAGATTCAAGAGGAGTTTGAGATGTATGAAAGAGAGATGGAAAAGAATAATTCACTGATTCTACAATTAAAGTGAATAAAGGACAGTAAGGGCACAAAGGAGAGAGCAGTGAGTTCTGCCTGGGAAGATCAGGAAATACTGCAAAGATATATGGCCACATTGTGAAAGATAGAAAAAGTGCTGAGAATGGGTGTGAAGCATTTCAAGACAGGGCAATGTGAGAAAAAGGATGAGTATTTGTAAAGTATATGAAAATGGTAGAATTAAATAATGAAATTCTATACAGAACTCAGAAATTTTGAAAATGAGAATAAGAGGAGGAAAAATACGGTTCAATTTTTTCAACTATACTTTTAAAAATTTGAAGAATGTGAGATATAATAGTACTAATATATGAAAATATTTATTTCTGGAATATTATCATAACATACACTTTTAAATTGAATAAAAAGATTTAATTCTAAAGTACCAATTCAAGATGCTGCAAGAAGACTATTTTTAAAATTAATCTTAAGTTCCATCTGGATCTCTCCCTTGACCCAGTAATCATTCAGCAAGAGATTGTTTAATTTCCATGACCTTGTGAAGCAGTGTTTCTGTTGGAATTGATCTCTAGTTTTATACCACTATGATCTGACAAGATACATGGTACAATTTCTATGTTTTTAAATTTGTTGAGGTCTGATTTGTGATCAATTTTGGAGAAAGTTCCATGAGATGATGAGAAGAATGTATATTCAGCTTTATTTGGGTGGAATATTCTGTAGATGTGTGTTAGACCCATTCGTTCTAGAGCTTTGTTTAAGTCCATGATTTCTTTGCTTACTTTTTGTTTGGGAATCTGTCCAATTCAGTCAGTGGGGTACTGAAATCCCCTCCTAATATGGAATTGCTGTTTATCATGCTATTTAGATCAAACAGGGTTTGCTTTATGTATCTGGGTGCTCCTGTGTTCGGTGCATAAATATTAAGAATTGTTAAGCCTTCTTGTTGGATTTTTCCTTTCACCATGATTTTGTGACCATCTTTGTCTTTCTTTAGTCTTGCTATTTTAAAATTTATGCTGTCTGAAATCAGAATCACCATGGCCTCTCTCTTTTGGTTTCCATTTGCTTGGAAGTTTGTTTTCCAGCCCTTGACTTTGGGTCTGAAAGTATCTTCAAACTTTACTACAAGGCTATAGTAACCAAAACACCATGGTATAGGCACAAGAATACAGATATAGAATTTTGGAGTAGGACAGAGATCCCAGACATAAAACCATCCTCATATTGTCATCAAATCTTCAACAAAGCAGACAAAAGCATACATATGGGAAAAGAATCTCTATTCAACAAGATGTGCTGGGAAAACTGGATGTCCATGTGCAGAAGATTTAAACTGCATCCCCACCTCTCACCTCTCACAAAAATCAACATACGATGGATAACGGACTCAAACCTGAGGCACGAAACCTTAAGAATTCTGGAAGAAAATGTTGGGAAGAGTCTTTTAGACATCCACCTAGGCAAAGAATTTATGAAGAAGACCCCCAAAGCAATCAGAGCAGCAACAAAAATAAACAAATGGGACCTGATCAAATTACAAAGCTTCTGCACAGCCAAGGAAACTATCATTGCAGCAAACAGACAAACTGCAGAATGGGAGAAAATATTTGCTTTCTACACATCTGATAAAGGGCTGATAACAAGAATCTATATAGAACTTAAGAAAATCAACAAGAAAAAGTCAAATAGCCCCATCAATAAATGTACAAAAGACATGAACAGCAACTTTTCAAAAGAAGACAGATTAATGGCCACCAAACATATAAAAAAGTGCTCAACATCTCTGATCATTAGGGAAATGCAAATCAAAACTACAATGTGACATCACCTAACTCCAGTGAGAATGGCCTCTATTAAAAAGGCCCAAAATAACAAATGCTGGCATGGATACGAGAGATTGCAACACTCTTATACTGCTGGTGGGACTACAAATTAGTACAACCCATGTGGAAAGTAATTTGGAGATACCTCAAAGAGCTAAAAATAGAGATATCATTTGATCCCGCAATCCCAATACTAGGCATCTATCCAAAGGAAGAGAATAAAGACATTTGCAATCAAATGTTTATAGCAGCACAATTCACTTTTCCAAAGCTATGGAAACAACCCAAGTGCTCATCAATACATGAGTGGATTAATAAAATGATATATGTATACCGTGGAATAATACTCAACTACAAAAAGAACAGTGATCTAGTACTTCTTATGTGATCCTAGATAGAGATTGAGACCATCCTTTTAAGTAAGGTATCAGAAGGATGAAAAAACATGCACCACATATACTCACTATCAAATTGGTACTAACTGATAAACACTAAGGTGCTCATAGGGTAGTAATACTCACTGGGTGCTGGTCAAGTTGGGGGGTGGAGGACTGAGGGGAGTAAACCCACAGTTAATGGAAATGGGGAACACTGTATGTGGGAAGGACACTCTTATAGCCCTAGCTAGGGTGAGGCAAACAATATTTCATGTAACCAAAATGTTTGCACCCCCAAAATATCCTGAATTAAAAAAATTAAAATAAAAAAAGGAATGACACTAAAAAAAATAAAATTAATCTTAAAATTTTAAACTGTAGAAGAGAAATGCTTATGTGATGCAGAATTATGATGTATTTCTAAGTACTATGATCATGTAAGAAAGAAACATAAAGCCCTCCATTAAATTTCACCTTGTTTTCTTACTCCCATGTAAGCAACATACTCATAGCTCTAATTTCCTATTTCCATCATATAGGACGGTAGTTAAAAATTGGAGAGAGCATCTACTATAAAGAACATAAAGCTATGATTACCCGAATTGAAGATTTAAGAATCTTTAAATACATCTACAATTGTCAAACAGGCCCCAATATTCACATAAGGAGTGGAGAGAGGACTACAAAATCAAGTCTACAGGATTTCTGAGTTTTGCAAATGAAAAAATTTATGTGCAAGATACAACAACTATGAATACTAAACTTAATAAATCTTCCTGAGAATAATATAAAATGTTCCCAATGCTAGAAATATTTTTTAAAAGTAAACAACCATCTTCCAGAGATGAATGTGTATACTCTGTTGACAGTCACCCCTTCTTTATAATGCTATGACAATAAGTAGTTTATTCTAGGGAACAATAATCAATTATGTTTGCATTCATGTGATGTATACATATGTGTGTCTGTTATATGTAGAAATTATTGGCACAAGATAAATCACATGTCCAGAAGTAAACAATTGTAGCATTTATTTCTTCAAGAGGGTTGCAGCTCAAAATTTATATTCTTATTTAATGAATACTGATTAAGAACCTCCCTTATATAACCTGAAATTTTAAAAAAGATCAAATAAAATGTTTATTCCTTTCTCTATTTTCAAACAGATCTAAAATGATTGTCAACATTATACCAAACAGTAATACAAATTATTTAAGTAAGTTATGGATAAGCAAAAGATAAGTTATAAACCTTAAAGAAGAAAAGAGTCAAAAATTAATAATTCATAATATCAGATAAGGCCTGAAATATATTTCACTTGGCATTATCCAGGAACATAGGTTTTACTCGATTAAATATATTACTTTAATAATTTACTAGATTAAATGTATTACCTTAATAATTTTTTAAAAATGAGGATTCATTTTTTTCCTTTTTACATAGTTTTTATTTGAGCATAATAGATGTACAAATTTTGAAGGGACATAAATTTTGATACATTTCTAGAATCTTATCAGTGTACTTGAGATATGCATCATGTTAAATAGTATCTGTTCTTTATGGCAGAATCATTTGAATTATTCTCTTATAGCTAGTTTTAAATGTACAATATATTAATTATAGCCACCCTTAACTTTTCGGTTTGTTTTTCATTAAAGCAATCTATAAGTTTTTAAAAGAATATCAGCCTCTTTTTCATTGCCTGTCTTTTCTTGATTTGCATGAAAACAATTTCTAACATACCTTACGATACAGAGTTCCCACTCTCATTTATCTCCACTATTTCTGTTATCTTTTCATAATAATTTGTGTGATCTTGACTCTCTTAATCAAACTTTGTATTTATCTTGCCCTTCTTCCATGAATTCTTCCCCATCATCCCCCTCTTCATTTCCACATTTCTGAGCTGCTCTTTTGGGTTGCTTTCTAATTCTTTCCTTCTACAATTTCTAACCTAAGAATTGTTTACTCCCCTCAACTTTTACAAATCTCAATCCTGTCCATCCTTCCTTTTGTTATTACATTTGTTTTCTATTATGGCCTTGAGGAGGTCCATTTCTTTACAGTATTTTTGTCAGCATTATGAGGATGGGGGAGGGGTACATAAACATATGGGGGAGAAAAGTTTTTCAAATAATAACTTACCTTTGTAAGACCACAGTTTTCCAATGACCCGGAGGAAGGTTTCCGCTGAGGCTCAGGTGGTGGAAAGGAAGGATTTAAAAAGCCCTGGACTTTGCCTGATGTTGTGGGAAAGCATTCAAACACATCTTCCTTTGGATGATCAGAAATCTTGTCCTCAAACACGTTTCCCTTACCTGTTCTCACAGTAGCATATTTTGCTTCTACTACAGTAAAAAGAAAGTAAATAATATATAAAGATATTTGCAATGAAGAATCAGTGGATAACACAAAAATAGGCAATCTTTAAAAAGCTTACAATTTTTCCTGGATTGCTGAGAAGCAGTAGTTAAGTTGGTTAAGTTTGGTTCAGAAACATCCTAGAACAAAAAACAATAGCTTTAAGGATAACAAGTATCAAAGTGGTAAAATAATTATAATATTCACCATTACCATATGACCTAATGCAAAGAAAAGAGGTTTTGGAGTAGATTCAACCTCAATTCTGTCATTTACTAATTTACATCTTCTCATGGGGGGAAGATTATGAGAGATGGTACAGATGTCCTAAGAATGTTACTCCCTTTGCCCATAATCGATTATTCTACAAATGCTATAATATCCATTAGATTATATTCTTAGCCAAAATAGCCTGAGACAAAAATGGACCTAGTCAGCTTACAGGATTATTAAAGTAACTATCATTAAGATACTTAAATTAATCAATTTTGTGTTACATTGTGAAATGTGTTTGCATGATTTACATTTGGATTAACTATCTCTTGCCAGGGAAAATGGGAGAGTTTAGGTTTTAGTAATAACTTATTTTAATGGGTTGGCTTTGCAAATATTATCAATCACTTCTATTATGTTTGTCAAAATTCTAAAGATAAATTATTGTATAGATTCAGGTTCTCCCAAGAAAGACAGAAAACAATAATAAACCTTGTGGGGCAATCATTGAAGAATGAAAGCCACAAAGAGCTACTCAGTAGAAAGCTTTCACTAAATACGATGACAATGAAGACAAAGAGGCACTGACAGGGTACACACTGAGGAAATGCATTCTGCAAGGAAATATTTAGATTGGGGAAAAGCATTTTTGCAAGGTGGAAGAGGAGGATGAAACAAACAAACAAAAAGAGACATGACCACTCCACCTAATATGTGATTAAACCATGGAAGAAAAGGAAAAATATTCTGTATGATAAGGTACATGGAGAAATATGAGAATAAAACAGAGACTTTAGTTTACAGTATATCCATGATAAAACTGATAATTGATTAATATTTACTCTACAATTTACTTTCCTATATTCTTCTATAGGAAAGAATTTAATTTAATTACCATAAAACAATAAATTATTGAAACATAATCATCTTCCACTATGTGGAAGCTGTGACACTATTGCTACAGAGATAAAAAAATCAGAAAAAGAAATATTCCATCTCTTTTGTACTTGGAGAAAAAACTGGTAATTAGAATTATAAAGATTAATGTATTGCTTAAAAAGACATTTTTTAATAGAACTTCGGTTGAAGATAAGGAACACTTAAGAAATTTTAATCTGAAATCCTAATCTAAACTTCTAGTTGGATGATACTAGAAAAGATAACATAGTTCTCTTTCCTACTTATGATATGTTGCTAATTTGTTCATTTTTATGAAATATTTTCTCATAATAACTCTCCTGAAGTTGTACAATCTAATTATTAAAGGGGAACATAAATTTAAATTATATTTTAAAAATTCAATAGATTTAACTATTAATTATACTATGGATATTGTTACTTTTAACATTCCATTGTAACCTTAATATTCTAACATTTCTTTGCCTAAAATTCATTTATCTATTCATTTATTCCCATTAAAATATATTAAAATGCTTTATACATGCCAGATTACATTCTCCATACTCTAACACACACACAAATATGTTTCCTAACCTGTAGTAACTCATAGTAATGCAGGAGTTATAAAATTATTATTTAAATAACTAGGAAAAACATGGAGTGGATATAGCTTAGATGGCTGACTAGAGACATCAGAAGCCAGATCATCTCAGAAAGAAGAGAAAGTTTCAGATGAAATCATAGCCCAGGTGTAATTCTGCAGGAAGAGTGCCAGAATCTGCCAGAGACACCAAGGAAAGAAGTCACAGGAAATAACAAGAAGGAACATGATTTTAGAAGAAATGAACCCCCAGGGAATTAGTGGCCCCATGGAAAGGGTAGGTCAGTGTGTTTGATTTTCCTCCTTTCACACCTCTGGCAGTCCTAAGGCTCCAAACTATTGGGTAGACCCTGTAGCCTCATAAGCCCAGCACTGCTGCCCTTACTGAACTGAGAGCTTCTTGACAATACAGCACCAGGCTTCTACCCACTGGTTATCACTCACGCTTACCACAGACCCAAGTTGAGGCAGCAGTTGTCATACTGCTTTTCCAGCTATTGTGTGCCTTTGCCCTGCCCAGGGGAATTCAGCATTTTACATTTCTTGACACTGGAACCCACACAAATATTCTCTAATACTCAGTCAGATTGCAGTAACCACAGGGCACTGGTAGGTCTTAGGGGAACTGTGTGATCCCAGAGCTTGGACATACAGGATGGGCTCCCTTCAAGTAAAAAGAGAGTGCATCCCCTGCAGGGTACACCTTGGGAAAAAGAGGACCAGAGTGCCAGCTCTCCTCCATTCAGACTCTTCTCCCCTGACTCACAGCGCTGGACCTGCTCTACAGAAAATGCTCAAAAGTGCTCTAAAAATCAGAGTACAGTCAATACTCTACAGTGTAAAAATAAGTAGAAGTTAAAACTCACAATTCTTACAAAATAGTAAATTAAGTGAGAATACAAAGCTACTGGTACAAATCAACAAGACTGAAACAGTATTTCACTAATCAATATTAACATTCAATGTAAACCTTCTAAATATCCCACTGAAACGTATCAATTCGTGGCATGGATAAAAAAACAAAACCCAAAAATATCATGTCTCAAAAAAATACATTTAATTCATAAAGATTCTCACAGAATCAAAGTGAAGGTCTGGAAAAAACATTCGATGCAAATGGATATAAAAAGCAAGCAAGAGTAGTTAATCTTATACCAGGTAAAATAGACTCTAAAACAACAATAATGACAATACAAAGATGGTTATTATATAATGATTAAGAGATCAATTTAATAAGAAGATTTAACAAATCTAAATACATATGTACTTAACACCAGAGCTCCCCAATTCATAAAACAAATGCTACTACAGCCAGAAAAAGAAATCAATAGGGGCATAATTATACTGGGGGACCCTAACACTCTACTGACAGAACTAGATAAATCACTGAGGCAGAAAATCAGCAAGGAAACAATGGATTTAAGATGGTAGAACACATACACCTAAGAGACATTCGCAGAATATTCTGCCAAAAAAACTGCAGAATGCACATTCTTCTCATCAGCACATGGAACATTCTCCAAGACAGAACTTATTCTAAACCACAAAACACATCTCAGAAAAGTTTTAAAAAATCAAGATCATATCATGTATTTATTGTCTCATACTACAGTGGAATAAAATGAGAAACAATTCCAAGAGGAACTCTCAAAATTGGACAAATATATAGAAATTAAACCACTTCCTGTGAAATGATCTTTGGGCCAAAGTTGAAAACACGACAGAAATGAAAAAATATTTTTCGATTGAATGACAATGGCAACAAAAGCTATAAAATTTTCTAAAATGCAGAAAAAGCAGTAACAAGAGGGAAGTTTATAAGAGCACAAAATATCTACATGAGAAAGACAACAAATTAATAACCAAATATCATACCGCAGGAAACTAGAAAAAATGAAAACAAACCAATGCCAAATCTAGCAGGAGACAAGAAATAACAAATAGCCAAGCAAAACTAAACAAAAGTAAAACCAAAAAGAAAATACAAAATGTCAATGAAATGCAAAATTCGTTCTTTGAAAAGATAAAACCATTGACAGACCATGAGCCAGATTAGCCAAGAAAAGAGATGATTCAAATAAACTCAATCCAAAATGGAAAAGGAGACGTATTTTAAAAGAAAATCTGAGATTACTACAAACACCTCTATGCACACCAACTAGAACATCTAGAGGAAGTGGACACATTTTTTGGAAAAATGCAAAGTCCCCTGCTTGAATCAGGATAAAATAGAAATCCTGGATGAACCAATAATGAATAATAACATTGAGTCATTAACAAGAAAACTCCCATGGGAAAAAAAAAAAGCCTAGGGTGAGATGGATTCACAGGTATATTTTACCAGAGCTACAGAAAAGAACTTGTACTATCCTACAGAAATTGTGCTACAACAAGGAGGGAATCCTCCCTTACTCACCTGACAAAACCAATATCATCCTGATAACAGAGCCAGGTAAGGACACAACAACAAAAAAAGAAAACTATAGGCCAATGTCCTTGATGAAAATAGATTTAAAAATTCCTCAAAAACAAACAAACAAGCAAAACCTAGCAAAAAACACTTCAACAATATAATTCACCATGATCAAGTGGGTTTCACCTGAGGGAGGCAAATGTGGTTCAACATACAAAAGTCCATAACTGTAATTCACCACATGAAAAGAATTAAAAACAAAACCAAAGCCTAATCTCAATACATGCAGAGAAAACATCCAACAAAATCCAATACCCCTTTCATGACAAAAACCCCCAAGACACTAGGCATAGGAAGAATATGCCTCAAAATAGTGAAAACCATATATAAAAAACTCACTGCCAACATCATACTGAATGGGGGACATCTGAAAGCATTCCCTTGAAGAATTGGAACGGACAAGGATGCCCACTTTCACCACTTCAATTTAACACACCACTGGAAGTCCTAGCCAGAACAATGAGGAAAAAGAGAGATAAAGCGCATACAAATTAGAAAAAATTGAAGTCGAACTATCCTTGTTGGTTGAGAATATGATCTTATACAAAGAAAAACATAAAGACACCTCCAAGACATTCCTGAAATAGATAAATAAATTCAGTAAAGTCTCAGGTTACAAATTCCATGTATACACATCACTAGCATTTCTATGCATTAACAACAAACAAGGTAAGAATAATATCAGCAACTCAATCTCATTTATAACAGCTTCCAAATAAACAAATAAATAAATAAATAATCTGGGAATATACTTAACCAAGATTGTGAATCATCTCCACAAGAAGAACTACAAAATACTACTTTAAAAATGTCCTAGATGATACAAAAAATTGGGAAAGTATCTCAGGATTATGGATTAGAAGAATAAATGTTGTGAACATGGCCACATTGACAAAGTAATCTACGGATGCAATGCAATTTATACCAAAACACCCATGTCACTTTTTTCACAGAATTAGAAAAAACAAACAAAAAAAATCATATGATACCAGAAAAGAGTACGAACAGCCAAAGCAATGTTAAGGAAAAAAGAAATCAGGTGGCATCGCATTACATGATGTTAATTTACACTATAAGGCAATATTAACCAATAAATCACACTACTAAAATAAAAGTAGATACATACACCAATAAAACAAAATAGAGAACCCAGGAATAAAGCCAAATACCTACAACCAACTGATCATTCACCAAGCAGACAAAACCACAGACTAGAAAAAGGAAACCCTATTCAATAAATAGTGCTAGGAAAATTGGATATTCCTATACAGAAGAAGGAAACTTGATTTCAATCTCTCACCATATACAAGAATTAAATCAAAATGGATTTAAGACTTAAATGTAAGACCTGAAACCATAAAAAAAATTTAGAAAAAAAATACTAGAAAAAACTATCCTCAAAATAGGGTTAGGTAAAGAATTCATGTCTATGACCCAAAAAGCAAATACAATACAATCAAAAATAAATAAATTGAAATTAAGTTAACTAAAATGCTTTTACATAGCAAAAGATGTAATCAACAGGGTAAACAACCTACAGAATGTATGCACAAGCTCCGTATCTGAAAAAGGCCTAATACCCAGAATCTATAAATAACTCAAATCAACACGAAAAAAGAAAAAAAACCATCAAAAGTAGGCAAAATAAATGAACATTTTTCCAAAGAAAAGAAACAAATGACTAATAAACATATGGAAACACATCACTATTCATTGTACATCACTATTCATTAGAGAAATGCAAATCCAAACCACAATGCGATACCACCTTACCCTTGTCAGAATAGTTGTTATTAAAAAGTCAAAACCAATAGATGCTAGTGGGGATGTGGTGAAAAGAGGCTTATACACTTTTGGTAGGAGAATAAATTACAACAATCTCTATGGAAACTATATGGAGATTTCTCAAAGAACTAAAAGTAGACATACCAAAAGAAAAAGAAAGTCATATTATAAAAAGGACATCTGTAGGAGATCTGAGAAGAGCAAGATGACCAAATAGAAACCTGCAGCAATCATCCCTCCACATGAACACCAAATTCAACAACTAGACACGCAAGGAAGCACCTTCAGGGAAACCAAAAATCATGTGAGTGATCTCAGTACCAGGTTTCACATTCAATCAATGAAAGAGGCATTGACTGGGGCAGTAAAGAGCCTTGCACACTATCCCTCCTCCATCCGCAGGCAATGCCACACCAGCACATCAAGCAAAGAGAATACATTTCCCTGAGTCAGAGAGAATGAAGTGATTGTGGGACTTTGTATTGAATTTCAGAGGAACATAGCACAGGTCAGAATACTGCCAGTGCCCACAGAGGGAGCATTTGGACCCACCCAGCCAAAGAGAAATTCTCTGTCCTGAAACCTTAGTTCTGACTACGTCCATCAACTGGCTAAGAAAAAGCAGCCTGGGGCCTGAAATAAATTCGTAAGGCAGTGATTTCACAAAGGACACCATCCTTCGGTAGTTCCTGTGCCTGTGCTGGCTCCGATCCAGTGGGCTTGAGGTACACATGACCCAGAGATACACTAATGGTGGTGGCCAAGACAGTGCTTATGTCACCCTTCCCACAAACCCTGGCAGTGCAGCTCAGGGAGAGTCTTCTTCCATTTGGGGAAAGGAAAGGAAAAAATTCAGAAGACTTTGTTTTGCAACTTGCATGCCAACAGCAAAATAAAGTACATAGCAGACTCCTAAGGCCCTGGATTTAACAACATAGTCCATGAATTACACTCCTAGAATCACCTTGAGCCCGAAAGATACACTCTGCTATTAAAGGAAAGACCCAGTCCTGGCAGGATTCACAACTTGCTGACTAAAGAGCCCTTGGGCTAGCATAAACATCAGAGGGAGCCAGGCAACAGTCACCATGGGCTTTTGTTGAGATTGGCTGGGGTCCAGTGTGACCTAAGCAAAGTCTTAGCTATGATGACCATGAGGGAGTGCCCACATTGCTCCTCCCCCAACTCCACCAACTCAGCACACAGAGTGAGGAAAGAGAATGACAAATTTTCCTCATAATCCAGGAAATTCTCCTATATCATTCCCAACTCCACCAAGCCAGTACTACAAGGATTTAGCAATCATCGTATAATTACTGGACGTGGGGTTCCCCCTGTGCTGATTCACCTGTAGTAACCAACAAGTTACTTAACACCACTCAATTTCCTTTGAATATCTGGAAAGCCTTCCCAAGAAGCTCATGTTAAATGGAGCCCAGATCAAGAAGTTTAAAATAAATAACTGCAAGATGGTGAACCAGAGGCACCACTAGCCAGAGCATCTCTGTAAGAAGGAGGAGCTTTAGATGAAAGAGAAAGAACAAACAGACAAACGAACACAGATTGAGTGACAGTCTAAAGGAAGGGTTTCTGAACCTACAGGAGACTCCACAGGAAGAGGCTGCAAAACACAACTGGAAGGAGAAAGGCATCAGTGGGGATTAACCCATGAGAGGCTTGGAAACCTACAAAAGGGTAGGTGGAGGAGGAGTTAACATCCCCCTCCCTCACATCTCAGACTGTCGGTGGGCTCCAGAGCTGCTGGAGCATCCTTCTGCCCACCTAAGCCCAGAGAATGTTGCCACCAGTGAGCAAGGAGCTTCTTAAAAACAGGAAACCAGGCTCCCAGCCTCCCAGGACACCTCCCGCCCTTCTGGGAGTCAGCTATTCTCCAAGAAATACAGGTTCCAAGCAGGATCCTTGCAAGACATTTGGAAATAATAGAGACAAAGTGTAGTTTAAAATGATGGGGGAGGCAGAGGTCCTCCAGCATTCCCGTGAGCCAGGAGTCACTGAGTGAAATCCTGCATCAGTATTTATTGGTACAACAATTAGCTGTTAGCGGTTACAGATATATGTGTACAGATCATTCATTTAGGTTTAAAGGCTCCCCAAAGGTTTCAAGAGATCCTTTAATTAATTCTATCTACGTGAGCAAATGGTTACAAAATATTTCTGAGATAAACTTCTTAAGCACTAAGTTAAGAATAGACCTAGCTGAGTATACAAGTTAAAGATAAAATTACCAATTAGCAATAAAGCTAAAACAGAAATATACAGACCATGTATTTCTTTATCTAGTTTGTCATTAACTGAGACATGTGGTCAAGAGCGAAGCACGAATTGTCCATGAGGCTAATTAGCTTTAGCTACAGGTGCCTGCTGGGCTGGCATCCTTTGATCACTTCCTTAACCTGTGACCCTATGCCAAGCTCCGCCTTACACAAGCTCCAGGTGCTGGCCTGCAGGCCTCGAGACAAGCATAGCCTTGCAGTCACCCCTGGTCAGTGGAATGCCTCCCCTGTTGCTAAGCAGCTTCTGGAATGTGAACTAATATGCTCAGTTTCCTTCAAGCAAAGCCCTGAAAAACTCTTGAAACTTTCCATGTCTCTTAATTCTGTATTCCAACAACACCCCACAGATCTGAGCTGGACAGTAGGTGTCATATTTCTTCTCTACCACCAGACACCTTTGTCCTCCCTAGGGGGCTTCAACTCCTCAGGTTCCATATTACTCACTCCCACATAGACATTGCTCAACTTTGTCCCAGACTACAGGAGCCACAGGGGTCCTGTGGGTCCCAGGTGATCTGCATGAATCTGATACCCCATCATTCTGGACAGACTGCCTCCTGGAGAGAGGGCTGGAGATGACCAGAGTGGATTTTCCTCCAGCCAAACTCTTCTTCTCTCCTTTCCCTCCCCAACCCATCGCTGCCAAGAGAAACAATTGGGCGACCACATGGAGGCCTCTACAGGAAACAGGGTTCACACTTTTCCTTATTGGTCCTGCAGTGGAGAGAGGGGTAACACAGACCATGAGCTCCCTGTCTGCTAGCCATCCCTGGTGATATTTCCCCAGCAACTCCAGTAAAGCATGGAACTACCAAAGGTGGGGGGACGGAGAATCAGCTTCGGTACCCCATGGATGACTTGGGAACAGCATCCACATCCCTGGTATAGTCAAGAACTGGATCCCAGGGATGGGCCCACACACCAGATCATGTAAGCCCAGGTCTCAATCGTATTGCCCGGAGGCACAGAAGAAATATTTGTGAATAAGTGTCATGAAATGTGGGTGCCTGCAGGGACAGACAAAAAGGAGAGTGCAGTGGGGGTCCTAGATGTAGTGTGCTCTAAGGGCACCCCTTCTTACATGGGAGGACCGCACTTCCAGCTGAGGCCAGGATCCTGGGAAGGGAACATCCTGGCTTGCACAACAGTTGTAGGGGACCTTGGCTGGTTTGAGGGCCTAATGGCAGAGGCCTGGGAGAAACCATGTAATAAAGGAGGGTGGAAAGGAGTGCGGCATGCTCTAGACTGCCAGATTGAGGGACTCAGATAGCCCTGCCTCCTCACACAGACTTTCTGGTTGAATGGGGCCACTTGAGCCCCTCCCTGGCAGCTTTGTCCAGAGGTAGGGAGCAGATCTTCAACCCTTGTTAATAGCATTTTTCATCTTGATGGCAAGTTCACCACCCAAGCCAAACATGCCCACCCTCACTCCCCCACCCACAACTGCTGTGGTGGAAAGTAAGGGCACACTTGGAAGTCCCAGGGTTCATCCAACCACTGGGGGCATGAGAGTGCTTTTCTTGAGGGACTAGACCTGGTCACATGACCCCCCCAAAAAGCATTGCAGCTTGTTCCTTCTGGCAAGCACCACCTACTAACAGTGAAGTCAATTTGTACATCTTTTTACTGCATTTACTGACTCATCATATGGGCTGTAATTGATGCTCACCTCCAAGCACCACCTACTGTTTCAGAGAATAAACTGGGCATGTCATTCTCTAAACAAAAGAAAATCCAAAAGTAAGAAGCAATATCTGCTCCAGATGAGAAGGAATATGAGACAGAACTCCAGAAATATGAAGAATCAAAGCAAAAGGACACCCCCAAAAGGGGACACCACATCTCTGGCAATGGATAACAATCAAAACCAGAATATTGAAATGACACATAAAGAATTTTGAACGTGGATTATAAGGAAGCTCAACGAAATACAAGATAACAAGGAAACCCAACACAAAGAAAGGACCAAAACAATGCAAAAAATGAATAAAAAAAAACACCAAAGAGACTGAAATATTAAAGAAAAAAATCAAACACAATTTCTGGAAATGAAAAAATCATTCAAGGAATTACAAAACACAGTGGAAGACCTTAAGAATAGGTTAGATCAGGCAGAGGAAAGATTCTCAGTACTTGAAGACAACACTTTTTAATTGAACAAGTCAGTCAAGAGATGGAGCAGATAAGCAAGAGGAACAAGCAAAGCCTACAAGAAATATGGGATTCTGTAAAAGGCCTAACATAAGAGTCATAGGAGTCCTTGGGGAGAAAGCCAAAGTAGCTGACTAGAGAAAAAGCTTGCTGGACCATCCCAGCAGAACAGTTGAGGATTGGACTGAGAGCAGAGAGTGATTACCGCTTGGAAGTAGACTTCAGGGATAGATACCACTGGAGTCCAGGAACACCACCAAGAAGAACTGAGTTACTGAGAGAGGAAGATAGAAGGGAGTTATTGGCATGTCCTGGAGCCCAGGGAAATGGTAAGGGTTTTCTTTTCCCCTCCCCCACCCAGAGGCCTCAGGGCAGCAATGAGATGCAGGGTTCTCATCCAATAGGGGAATGCCAGAAGAGACAAGGGAGTTGGCATCTCTGCATGCAGATGCCACCTCCTCTGCACTCCCCGACTCCTGGCATCACAGGAAGTAATTTTGGCTCAAGCAACTCCTAGCCATGAGGCTGCACCCACACCATAGTAACCACCAAAGCACCTTGTACTGAGTGACTTGGTTCCACACAACAACACACTCCCAGCTGAGCCTGCCTTGGGCCAGAGAAGCGCACTCCCAGACCCCATTCCAAGCTGAGCCTGCCTGGGTCAGCATAGCTGCCACCAGGGCTCAGAGAGGCAGACAGACAGGAGCCACTCCAAACTTCAGAGTGGTGCAGGAAGTCCACAGCCCCTTCCCCAAACCATAGCAGCCCTGGAGTTCTCTGTGCTCAGTAACATGCTTCAGTGCCAGGGGCACTTTTCCACCCACAGCCCTCAGTTTGTGATCTTGCTGCCTACAGGTGCTTGGTGTGTTCAGCTGCTAATTGTGCAGACAGAAGGGCAGGGGCCATGGGGGAGAGATCCAGTTCTAAGTTCAGGTGGCAAGTGAGAACCCATGCCCATTGGGAGGGTGTGGAGGAGCACAAGAGAGCAGGGTTCTGTGGGTGAGCCCCATGCCCCCTTCCCCACTGAGAAGTGCCATATTGGAGTTGGCTGTGCCATTGGGATGCAATTTGCATAAGTACTGGTTCCTATGGAAACCAAATGCCTTGAGTGCCACAGGCTGAATCAGAGCAACCGTCCCTATCCCCACTCACTTTAATAGAGAGTTAAGCTTGAACCAAAATTTCCTTTAGCTGCCATTATTCTCCCAGTGGGAGCATCACTTTAGTGGTGACTTTGGGAGGTAGAGAGGCCCACCCACCTTGCGTTGGGGTCTAGTGGCACAAAAGCAGTGTACAATTGGAGATCCCCCTATCTATCAGTGATGTGCAGAGACACATGCCAACAGGCCAGATACACAAACTGTGGGGAAGCTTGAGAGCCCACCTTGGGTGGAGAGGAAACAAAAGCAGACCGATCAGAGGGAAAAGTGACCAGGTTTGTAGATAAGAATGGAAAATCTGGCCAGAGGCCTCAGCAATCACATGAGTAGGCACCTGCCATCAGGAGCAGCCCTCTAATCTTCCAGAGACAACTCTCAACTCTGTATCAGTGGCTCCCCCTAATGGCCAGATAAGCAAACTCTGAGCCCCATGGAAGCCCACACAACCAGGCTATTGCACCCCAGCTGTGATCCATCTTGCTCCTCCCCCTACTTAAGGAGGGAGCAGGGTCCAAGCAATACCTGGAAGCTAACGGCCCCTCCCAAAGCTTAAGGCATTCGTATACCCCACCTGGTGGACCAGAGCCTACCATGGGCACAAAGGATTACCTCAGTAACTGGCTCCTCCACACAAACTAAAAGCAATGACAGCAGGAACAACCCCATAGCTAAACACAGTTCCTTCCGTCTCAAGCTAGTAAGGAGCAGTGGATTCGTACCCACAAGTACAGTCCACAAGCTTGAATCTTAAGCTGGGGGACCGAACTCCCTACATTCCATTGGGAAGAGGTGAAGAGGAAGATAACAGGTCAGAGGTAACACAAGGGTTTCATCAAACTTATGTAGAATGGTTTTCTCTGACCAATTTTCTATTATAAAGTCATATGTAAACCACTGCTAAATTTTAAGAGAATATACTATACAAAAGGAGATTCAGAGTAGTAAAATTAATTTCACAAGAAACCACTTTACCTTGGTATCGACACTGCTTAAATCATCAATAGTCGGGTAGGTGGACATCCTTTAGAGAAAAAATATACAACAAAAATAAATGAGGTTATCGCCTTAAAATAAAAACATCTACAGGGTTCTATCTAGGTGCACTCACCCAGAAAAAATAAAACAACATGAAAGGTCAGCTATCTAGATATTAAATGATGTTTCTTGATATAATTATTAGTAAAATTTGGTCTCTGTTTTAAGAAATATTCTAGTTACTTACTTCTGTCTCCACCTCTCACAGTCTATGAAGTAGTCAATGAAGACTTACTTTTAGCTTCATAAGAGATATCGACCGCCAATATATTAGCAAATCCCAAGTATAATATGTCTTCACAAATTGTCTGTTCACTTAGTCACTGACATGACTTTTGTTACCTGAATTGGAAGAAACCTGATAACCTAAAACAAGGTAGAAAAATATGCTGTCCCTTCTCCATTACATGTCTCTGTTTCAAAGACTAATCTGTATAACTCAGAAAATCGGGAGGCTTGCTTCTTCAGGAAGGAAAGCACCTAAGAAGGCCCTATATCTCCCCTTTACTCTAAAACCATACAGGTAGTTCCAGGAAACATCTGAAATGTTTGAAGGACAAATGTACAAAAGTAAAAAAAAATTATATGTTGTTATTGGGGATATTCTTCCAAGAAAAAGTACAAAATTAAAAATTATATTACCCGATTATTTTGCCCATACAGGTCATTCCTTATTCAGGTCTATATAAACTAGCAATCCCTTAAAAACGTTCATAGACACTCAGATACTCAAGGAGAGAGACTACTGGAAAAGGAGAATCCTGGTAGTCATACTTCTATTTCCCAAAGTACTATCTAAGTACCTTCTTATGGGCTCCTGATTCCAGATCCTTCTTCTGGAGGACTCCATGGCAGTCTTCAAACTTTTAATCTTCAGTCTAATACAGCACAGGTTCCTGAAAAATAGGCTCAAATGACCAAGAGCAGAAACCCTCTATTTCCCTCATCCTGATAAGAAGGCTAAACGAGTCTCAGTCATCCTCTCCCAGGATAGGCACATTACCAGCTACCCCAGCTCCATGACTGATTTCCCAGCAAATCTTACCCCGTCTCTACTCTACATGTACATGGGAAAGACATCAGTGAATTGGGAAAGAAGTCAGAGGTGAGGGGACACGTGCCATGGGCCACAGACCTATGTAATTCAGCAACCGCTAGCCCCCTAGTACTCAAGGGGCTCTAAGCCACCCCTGTGTAGGTTGGAGTGGAAGTAGATGATACCACATTCCTATCTGCTACAGAGACTCTTCCCAGTGGCTCAAATTCTTTTAACATCTTTTGACAGAAATTTCAAGTTTGCCAGTTCCTCCAATTAAACAAACAAAAACACAGCAACCTGTTCAGAACTCCCTCAAACCTTCTATTTTAATGTGCCTTTCTAGATAAATCCCAACATCCTTTTGATTCATTCATATGATTTCTCTTTATCACACTTGTCAGAAGCCCCAATATTCTGATCTCTTTTCTTAAACCTGTATTTCTCTCCAACCCAGCATTGTTCTTCTTCAAAATTGGCCTTCCAATGCTAATTCCACTCTTATCCACTGCCACTGGGTTCAGCAGCTAATTTCATTCTTATTCTCTTCCTTTGGGTTCCCTAGATCTACTCTCCATTTCTATTATTAAAACACTCACCTACAAAGATGATGAAAAAGGAACAGTACTGGGCTTGAATGAAGAAACACGAGTTCAAATCTCATTTCTGCCTCTGACTATATTCAAATAAATCACTTAAATATCTTGGGTTTCAATCCTTTGTTATTTACCAAAGTAAAAAGTTTCAGGTATGCTATCTAAACAACTACTTGACCAGGATGTTAAACACAGATTAAAGTACCAGAGGATATTTTTATTAGTCCCTAAGATTCCTTAAAATCATGAATTTCTATGTGCTTTGCATTCTCTGTTTAGAAAAGCAGGGAATATTTAACTGGAAGAAAAAAAAAACAATAAAAAACCAAGAAATGCAAAGTAGAAAGTAAAAAAATATTAAGACAAAATTACAGAAAATCATGGGAGAAAAAAAAGATTCTAGAAAAAAAAAAAAAACTTTCATGGGATTAGGCACGGATACCAGCCTAATGGGAAAACTAAACTGGTAAGTCATTAAGTAGAAAAATCAATTAGAAAGAAATTCTAAATAGCTGATAAATAATTAACATAACATAGCCTATATGTAGATAACCTTCACTTAAAGTAAAACAATTCCTCTCTAGGACTTGCCTGGTCTTGCTTATGTAAACCTATGGTCCTACAACCACAGCGAAGTGAGATCTGTCCTAAAACCTTTGATGTTAAAAGGAAGGACCACTGTCATTCTCAAATACATCAGGACATGCTCTTGGAATAACCAGATTTATAAGAAGAACTCTTGATGAGAATTAATATATAACTAAATCTGACTTTCTAAATTGATCTAATTTGTACCTGTACCTTGATACAATACTGCACAGGTTTCTCTTGATCTATGCTACAGGACAAGCAAACACATTTGGGAGCCAGTCAGGCTGATAATCAAACTATGGGATCATGGAGCAATTAATTAACTTGTTGGAACCACAGTTACTTAATCAGTAAAAAGTAATAGCATGGATTCTTTGAGAAGCAGTTGTGATGACTATAGAAGATATGAAATGTTAAGCACATAATGTGATCTGCAGCCCAGAATAGAACCCTGAAAAGTTAGGTTATTTTCTCTGCATTCCCTTAGCTAACATACAATTTTTTAAAATCTGCAAAACCCTACCTGATTGTAGAGTCTTCAGATATTCCATCCACTATTAAAAAAAAGCAAAGTATTTTTAAATCAACAACAGACAAATATAGAATATTAAAAGCATTGAAGAGTATGGTGTTCTAAGAGATTAACAATGATAACAATAAAATAGAACAATTACATGATAGTCTGTGCTGTTATAAAGCCATGGAAATGTGGTCTCTCAAATTATCTCCTTGTACATACCCTTCTTCTTCTAGTGATATGTGAGATGATACAATGATACAATGCCTACATGTTGAGATGAATTAAGTTGAGTAACATAGCAGTTTTAGGCTACAATTGACGTTCTGACATCAGAAAGATGAGCATCTGCTTTGGATGATCCTGAATCGGGAAGCTGCAATCATATTGATATTTGGATCTTAGGAGCAGAGCATTTTGATGACTATTAGGTGGATAGAACATCGAGTTTGGATACACTGGTCAAGTGAATGATTCAGGTCCTAGACAGGATGGAGTGGGATGGCTGAAGTTTTCAAGATGCTACTTAGAATGACATGATGAATGGCACCTGCATTAAGTTCAGCTACTCGAGAGGCTGGGGCAAGAGGATCCTTTGAAGGGTTCGAAAATAAGACCACCCTGAGTGACACAGCAAGACTCCACCTTCACAAAAAATAAATAATTAATGCACACTTTTGTATATGTTTTAGATTTTGGACCAAAATAAGAAAAAGACTCATGCTTTGTTACAAAGGATTCTTTTGGGGTCATACCTGAGGACTATACTAGTATTAATATTATTGATACTATTGGTAGGCAATCAATACATTAGTAACAGTTGCCTCCCCTCCTTTGATTTATCAAATGCAAGGGAGACTGGAATTTTTCAAAATCTGATACCTACAGGTGAACCGCTGTGTACAATCATCATAATCCCAACTGAAACATACCAGAGTGACAGAAAATGGTCTCACTAGTAGAGTCAGTATTGTAAGAAGACAGTGTCAAACTTAAACAGCATGATTTCTGGACTAACAGACTGGGAGATGTAATCACAGAGTATACAGCAGTCCCCCTTGCTGCTGTATGTTCTCACACCACAACAGCAATTATGAACACAAAGGACTTCTTTGACCAAATGTGGTGGTGGTTCAGGGGCTCCCCATAAACAATTAAGCAATTCATTCTGCTGGAGAGGCCTGTTGAGAGTCCTACAATTCAGTTCCAACAGTATCTTCAGATCCCACAGGTTGGGGCTCAGTTCCCAAGGCTGGCTTTTTCCCACACCAGTAACAAATGTGGGCCTCCAGAACTTCTGAATGATCAGATTCAAATCCAGGTTCCTGTAATACCCTCTTTGGGTTCCACTAATTTGTCAGAATGGCTCACAGAACTCAGGCAAACATGTTGCAAAAGATATGGATGAAGAGATGCATAGGATAAGGTATAGGGGATGGGGTAGAGCAATTCCATACCCTCCTGGGGCACTGCCCTAGAACAACTTCCACATATTCAGCTATCTGGAAGCTCTCTGAACTCAGTCTTTGGCTATTTATGAAAGCTTCATTACAGAGATATGACAAATTAAATCATGGGCCATTGAAAATCACATTATCTTAAGCCCCACTCTCCTCCCTGGAGGTTGGAGATAGAGTGGAAGTCCCAGCCCCCTAATCATGCCTTGGTCTGTGATGACCAGCCTCCATCCTGCAGCTACCTGGTGGCTGCCAGCCATCAGTCAATCCTTCACAAAAAAGATAATCACTTTGGAGAGTACAAAAATTTTAGGAGTTGTATGCCAGGAAACCAGATCAAAGACCACATATATATTTCACAATATCACATCCCCTGTTTTCATTTCTGTGGTATCAGTTACCCATGGCCAATCATGGTTCCAAAACGTTAGGTGGAAAATTTTTGAAATGTGGAATGCAGATGCCATTCATCATGCCATTCTAAGTAGCATCTTGAAAACTTCAGGCATCCCACTCCATCCTGTCTAGGACCTGAATCATTCACTTGACCAATGTATCCAAACTCGATGTTCTATCCACCTAATAGTCATCAAAATGCTCTGCTCCTAAGATCCAAATATCAATATGATTGCAGCTTCCCGATTCAGGATCATCCAAAGCAGATGCTCATCTTTCTGATGTCAGAACGTCAATTGTAGCCTAAAACTGCTATGTTACTCAACTTAATTCATCTCAACATGTAGGCATTGTATCATTGTATCATCTCACATATCACTAGAAGAAGAAGGGTATGTACAAGGAGATAATTTGAGAGACCACATTTCCATGGCTTTATAACAGCACAGACTATCATGTAATTGTTCTATTTTATTGTTATCATTGTTAATCTCTTACTGTGCCTAATTTAGAAATTAAACTTTATGATATATGTGTGTGGATATATCACGTATGTGTATATATATAGAAAAATCATTGTATATATCGGGTTTGGTACAATTCAAAGTTTCAAGCATTCACTGGGAGTCTTAGAACATATCCACATATAAGGGTGGACTACAGTACGTATTTTGTTATCACACAACACAGGCTCTCCAGATTCAGTTCAAACTGTTCAGTTTAGGATAAAACACCCCACTGAGGGAAAGCTAGGGATAGGAACATGGTACCTCCTCTGCAAGGCAAAACAGGAAACAAGCCTGGGACAAGGACCCTTGAAAGACTTTTCAGCTGCTAGTGGAAAAAGTCTCAAGAGAAATCAATGTACTTACTCTCACTAATCTTACTCTGAGGCAGATGCTGGTAAGTTTATACTTAGTTCTAGCTATCTATCTGCCCTATGTATGTTGCAAGCAAGGCTCAAATTCAACTGCCATTTTATCTCTCATCGAAAGAACCACTGGATTGATCACTCCCTCAAGCAAGAGCTTATCCACTCTGAGCTGTATCTCATACTCAGAGGAAAGCTTAAGACAAAATACTGGGGAGGTGATGGTAA